>NW_026735069.1:0-177844 GCF_949786415.1 Peromyscus eremicus
AGCTAGCATTTGTTTCCCAGTCCTAAATACAGTGGAATCACATGCAGTTTCTGTCCTACGAGCAAGAGTTGTTTTATGGTAAGAATAGTCACTATTGTGCTGCCATTGCCATACACAGGACAAATAGCACTGGCGTCGGTTCGCAGCAAGTGCAGTGTATAGGACTGAAGAGGATCTACTGTTCTTGTCAGGTTCCTAAGCAGAATTGAACTAGATATGGCCGTGTGTGCAGGAAGCACAGTTCTTTTGTTCTGGTCAAGCTCACTGTTCGGACCCCATAGGAAACACAGTAGAGTAGAAGAGTGCTCTTTTCTCAAAAGCAGAGAGTGTTTCATGTAAGCCGATCTAGCATTTGTTTCCCAGTCCTAAACAGAGTTGAATCACATGCAGTTTTTGGTCCTACGAGCAAGAGTTGTTTTCTGGTAAGGAAAGTCACTATTGCGCTCCCATTGCCATACACAGTGCAAATAGCACTCGCGTCTGTTCCCAGCAAGTACAGTGTATCGGACTGAAGAGGAGCTACTGTTCTTGTCAGTCTCCTAAGCAGAGTTGAACTAGATATGGTCCATGTGTGTAGGAAGCACAGGTTTTGTTCTGAGCAAGCTCACTGTTTGGACCCCATAGGAAAACACAGTAGAGTAGAAGAGTGCTCTTTTCTCAAAAGCAGAGAGTGTTTCATGTAAGGCGAGCTAGCATTTTTTTCCCAGTCCTAAACGGAGTTGAATCACATGCAGTTTCTGGTCCTATGAGCAAGAGTTGTTTTCTGGTAAGGAAAGTCACTATTGCGCTCCCATTGCCATACACAGTGCAAATAGCACTCGCGTCTGTTCCCAGCAAGTACAGTGTATTGGACTGAAGAGGAGCTACTGTTCTTGTCAGTTTCCTAAGCAGAGTTGAACTAGATATATCCCGTGTGAAGGAAGCA
Organism: Peromyscus eremicus; assembly: GCF_949786415.1. Lineage (NCBI taxonomy): Eukaryota > Metazoa > Chordata > Mammalia > Rodentia > Cricetidae > Peromyscus > Peromyscus eremicus. The sequence continues at coordinate 926 of NW_026735069.1, forward strand.
CAGTTCTTTTGTTCTGAGCAAGCTCACTGTTCTAGCCCTATACGAAACACAGTAGAGTAGAAGAGTGCTCTTTTCTCAAAAGCAGAGTGTGTTTCTTGTAAGGCGAGCTAGCGTTTGTTTCCCAGTCCTAAATGGAGTTGAATCACATGCAGTTTCTGTTCCTACGAGCAAGAGTTGTTTTCCGGTAAGGAAAGTCACTATTGCGCTCCCATTGCCATACACAGTGCAAATAGCACTCGCGTCTGTTCCCAGCAAGTACAGTGTATCGGACTGAAGAGGAGCTACTGTTCTTGTCAGTTTCCTAAGCAGAGATGAACTAGATATGGCCCGTGTGTCTAGGAAGCACAGTTCTTATGTTCTGAGCAAGCTCACTGTTCTGGCCCTATAGGAAACACAGTAGAGTAGAAGAGTGCTCTTTTCTCAAAAGCAGAGTGTGTTTCTTGTAAGGCGAGCTAGAGTTTTTTTCCCAGTCCTAAATGGAGTTGAATCCCATGCAGTTTCTGGTCCTACGAGCAAGAGTTGTTTTGTCGTAAGAAGAGTCACTATTATGCTACAATTGCCATACACAGTGCAAATAGCACTCGCGTCTGTTCCCAGCAAGCACAGTGTATTGGACTGAAAAAAAGCTACTGTTCTTGTCAGTTTCCAAAGCAGATTTGAAGTAGATATGGTCCGTGTCTGTAGGAAGCACAGTTCTTTTGTTCTGAGCATCTCACTGTTCTGGCCCTGTAGGAAACACAGTAGAGTAGAAGAGTGCTCTTTTCTCAAAAGCAGAGTGTGTTTCTTGGAAGGCGAGCTAGTGTTTGTTTCCCAGGCCTAAATGGAGTGGAATCACATGCAGTTTCTGGTCCTACGAGCAAGAGTTGTTTTCTGGTAAGGAAGTCACTATTGCGCTCCCTTTGCCATACACAGAGCAAATAGCACTCGCGTCTGTCCCCAGCAAGTACAGTGTATCGGACTGAAGAGGAGTTACTGTTCTTGACAGTTTCTTAAGCAGAGTTGAACGAGATATGGCCTGTGTGTGTAGGAAGCACAGTTCTCTTGTTCTGAGCAAGCTCAGTGTTCTGGCCCTATAAGAAACACAGTAGGGTAGAAGAGTGCTCTTTTCTCTAAAGCAGAGTGTGTTTCTTGTAAGGCAAGCTCGTGTTTGTTTCCTAGTCCTAAATGGAGATGAATCCCATGCAGTTTCTGGTCCTACTAGCAAGAGTTGTTTTCTCGGAAAGAAAGTCACTATTGCGCTCCCATTGCCATACACATTACAAATAGCACTCGCGTCTGTTCCCAGCAAGTACAGTGTATTGGACTGAATAGGAGCTACTGTTCTTGTCAGTTTCTTAAGCAGATTTGAACTAGATATGGCCGTGTGTGTAGGAATCACAGTTTTTTTGTTCTGAGCAAGCTCACTGTTCGGACCCCATAGGAAACACAGTAGAGTAGAAGAGTGCTCTTTTCTCTAAAGCAGAGTGTGTTTCTTGTAATGCAAGCTAGCATTTGTTTCCCAGTCCTAAGTGGAGTTGAATCACATGCAGTTTCTGATCCTACGAGCAAGAGTTGTTTTCTGGAAATGAAAGTCCCTATTGCGCTCCCATTGCCATTCACAGTGCAAATAGCACTGGCGTCTGTTCCCAGCAAGTATAGTGTTTTGGACTGAAGAGGAGCTACTGTTCTTGTCAGTTTCCTAAGCAGAGTTGAACTGGATATGGCCCATGGGTGTAGGAAGCACAGTTTTTTTTTTCTGAGCAAGCTCACTGTTGGGAACACAAAGGAAAAACAGTAGAATTGAAGAGTGCTCTTTTCTCAAAAGCAGAGTGTCTTTCTTGGAAGGCGAGCTAGCGTTTGTTTCCCAGTCCTAAATGGAATTGAGTCACATGCAGTTTTTTGTCCTACGAGCAAGATTTGTTTTCTGGTAAGACGAGTAACTATTGTGCTCCAAATGCCATACACAGTGCTAATAGAACTGGCGTCTGTTCCCCGCAAGTACAGTGTATAGGACTGAAGAGGAGCTACTGTTCTTGTCAGTTTCCTAAGCAGAGTTGAACTAGATATGACCCGTGTGTGTAGGAAGCACAGTTCTTTTGTTCTGAGCAAGCTCACTGTTCTGGCCTTATAGGAAACACAGTAGAGTAGAAGAGTGCTCTTTTCTCAAAAGCAGAGTGTGTTTCTTGTAAGGCGAGCTAGCGTTTGTATCCCAGTCCAAAATGGAGTTGAATCCCATGCATTTTCTGGTCCTACGAGCAAGAGTTGTTTTCCGGTAAGGAAAGTCACTATTGCCCTCCCATTGCCATACACAGTGCAAATAGCACTCGCGTCTGTTCCCAGCAAGTACAGTGTATCGGACTGAAGAGGAGCTACTGTTTTGTCAGTTTCCTAAGCAGAGTTGAACTAGATATGGCCCGTGTGTGTAGGAAGCACAGTTCTTTTGTTCTGAGCAAACTCACTCTTCTGGCCCTGTAGAAACACAGTAGAGTAGAAGAGTGCTCTTTTCTCAAAAGCAGAGTGTGTTTCTTGTAAGGCGAGCTAGAGTTTGTTTCCCAGTCCTAAATGGAGTTGAGTCACATGCAGTTTTTGTCCTACGAGCAAGAGTTGTTTTCTGGTAAGACGAGGCACTATTGTGCTCCAATTGACATACACAGTGCAAATAGCAATCGCGGCTGTTCCCAGCAAGCACAGTGTATTGGACTGAAGAGGAGCTACTGTTCTTGTCAGTTTCCGAAGCAGAGTTGAACTAGATATGGCCCTTGTGTGTAGGAAGCACAGTTCTTTTGTTCTGAGCAAGCTCACTGTTCGGACCCCGTAGGAAACACAGTAGAGTAGAAGAGTGCTCTTTTCTCTAAAGCAGAGTGTGTTTCTTGTAATGCGAGCTAGCATTTGTTTCCCAGTCCTAAATGGAGTTGAATCACATGCAGTTTCTGATCCTACGAGCAATAGTTGTTTTCTGGAAATGAAAGTCACTATTGCGCTCCCATTGCCATACACAGTGCAAATAGCACTGGCGTCTGTTCCCAGCAAGTATAGTGTTTTGGACTGAAGAGGAGCTACTGTTCTTGTCAGTTCCTAAGCAGAGTTGAACTGGATATGGCCCGTGGGTGTAGGAAGCACAGTTTTTTTTTCTGAGCAAGCTCACTGTTGGGAACACAAAGGAAACACAGTAGAATTGAAGAGTGCTCTTTTCTCAAAAGCAGAGTGTCTTTCTTGGAAGGAGAGCTAGCGTTTGTTTCCCAGTCCTAAATGGAGTTGAGTCACATGCAGTTTTTTGTCCTACGAGCAAGATTTGTTTTCTGGTAAGACGAGTAACTATTGTGCTCCAAATGCCATACACAGTGCAAATAGCACTGGTGTCTGTTCCCCGCAAGGACAGTGTATTGGACTGAAGAGGAGCTACTGTTCTTGTCAGTTTCCTAAGCAGAGTTGAACTAGATATGACCCGTGTGTGTAGGAAGCACAGTTCTTTTGTTCTGAGCAAGCTCACTGTTCTGGCCTTATAGGAAACACAGTAGAGTAGAAGAGTGCTCTTTTCTCAAAAGCAGAGTGTGTTTCTTGTAAGGCGAGCTAGCGTTTGTATCCCAGTCCAAAATGGAGTTGAATCCCATGCATTTTCTGGTCCTACGAGCAAGAGTTGTTTTCCGGTAAGGAAAGTCACTATTGCGCTCCCATTGCCATACACAGTGCAAATAGCACTCGCGTCTGTTCCCAGCAAGTACAGTGTATCGGACTGAAGAGGAGCTACTGTTTTGTCAGTTTCCTAAGCAGAGTTGAACTAGATATGGCCCGTGTGTGTAGGAAGCACAGTTCTTTTGTTCTGAGCAAACTCACTCTTCTGGCCCTATAGGAAACACAGTAGAGTAGAAGAGTGCTCTTTTCTCAAAAGCAGAGTGTGTTTCTTGTAAGGCGAGCTAGAGTTTGTTTCCCAGTCCTAAATGGAGTTGAGTCACATGCAGTTTTTGTCCTACGAGCAAGAGTTGTTTTCTGGTAAGACGAGGCACTATTGTGCTCCAATTGACATACACAGTGCAAATAGCAATCGCGGCTGTTCCCAGCAAGCACAGTGTATTGGACTGAAGAGGAGCTACTGTTCTTGTCAGTTTCCGAAGCAGAGTTGAACTAGATATGGCCCTTGTGTGTAGGAAGCACAGTTCTTTTGTTCTGAGCAAGCTCACTGTTCGGACCCCGTAGGAAACACAGTAGAGTAGAAGAGTGCTCTTTTCTCTAAAGCAGAGTGTGTTTCTTGTAATGCGAGCTAGCATTTGTTTCCCAGTCCTAAATGGAGTTGAATCACATGCAGTTTCTGATCCTACGAGCAATAGTTGTTTTCTGGAAATGAAAGTCACTATTGCGCTCCCATTGCCATACACAGTGCAAATAGCACTGGCGTCTGTTCCCAGCAAGTATAGTGTTTTGGACTGAAGAGGAGCTACTGTTCTTGTCAGTTCCTAAGCAGAGTTGAACTGGATATGGCCCGTGGGTGTAGGAAGCACAGTTTTTTTTTCTGAGCAAGCTCACTGTTGGGAACACAAAGGAAACACAGTAGAACTGAAGAGTGCTCTTTTCTCAAAAGCAGAGTGTCTTTCTTGGAAGGAGAGCTAGCGTTTGTTTCCCAGTCCTAAATGGAGTTGAGTCACATGCAGTTTTTTGTCCTACGAGCAAGATTTGTTTTCTGGTAAGACGAGTAACTATTGTGCTCCAAATGCCATACACAGTGCAAATAGCACTGGTGTCTGTTCCCCGCAAGGACAGTGTATTGGACTGAAGAGGAGCTACTGTTCTTGTCAGTTTCCTAAGCAGAGTTGAACTAGATATGACCCGTGTGTGTAGGAAGCACAGTTCTTTTGTTCTGAGCAAGCTCACTGTTCTGGCCTTATAGGAAACACAGTAGAGTAGAAGAGTGCTCTTTTCTCAAAAGCAGAGTGTGTTTCTTGTAAGGCGAGCTAGCGTTTGTATCCCAGTCCAAAATGGAGTTGAATCCCATGCATTTTCTGGTCCTACGAGCAAGAGTTGTTTTCCGGTAAGGAAAGTCACTATTGCGCTCCCATTGCCATACACAGTGCAAATAGCACTCGCGTCTGTTCCCAGCAAGTACAGTGTATCGGACTGAAGAGGAGCTACTGTTTTGTCAGTTTCCTAAGCAGAGTTGAACTAGATATGGCCCGTGTGTGTAGGAAGCACAGTTCTTTTGTTCTGAGCAAACTCACTCTTCTGGCCCTATAGGAAACACAGTAGAGTAGAAGAGTGCTCTTTTCTCAAAAGCAGAGTGTGTTTCTTGTAAGGCGAGCTAGAGTTTGTTTCCCAGTCCTAAATGGAGTTGAGTCACATGCAGTTTTTGTCCTACGAGCAAGAGTTGTTTTCTGGTAAGACGAGGCACTATTGTGCTCCAATTGACATACACAGTGCAAATAGCAATCGCGGCTGTTCCCAGCAAGCACAGTGTATTGGACTGAAGAGGAGCTACTGTTCTTGTCAGTTTCCGAAGCAGAGTTGAACTAGATATGGCCCTTGTGTGTAGGAAGCACAGTTCTTTTGTTCTGAGCAAGCTCACTGTTCGGACCCCGTAGGAAACACAGTAGAGTAGAAGAGTGCTCTTTTCTCTAAAGCAGAGTGTGTTTCTTGTAATGCGAGCTAGCATTTGTTTCCCAGTCCTAAATGGAGTTGAATCACATGCAGTTTCTGATCCTACGAGCAATAGTTGTTTTCTGGAAATGAAAGTCACTATTGCGCTCCCATTGCCATACACAGTGCAAATAGCACTGGCGTCTGTTCCCAGCAAGTATAGTGTTTTGGACTGAAGAGGAGCTACTGTTCTTGTCAGTTCCTAAGCAGAGTTGAACTGGATATGGCCCGTGGGTGTAGGAAGCACAGTTTTTTTTTCTGAGCAAGCTCACTGTTGGGAACACAAAGGAAACACAGTAGAATTGAAGAGTGCTCTTTTCTCAAAAGCAGAGTGTCTTTCTTGGAAGGAGAGCTAGCGTTTGTTTCCCAGTCCTAAATGGAGTTGAGTCACATGCAGTTTTTTGTCCTACGAGCAAGATTTGTTTTCTGGTAAGACGAGTAACTATTGTGCTCCAAATGCCATACACAGTGCAAATAGCACTGGTGTCTGTTCCCCGCAAGGACAGTGTATTGGACTGAAGAGGAGCTACTGTTCTTGTCAGTTTCCTAAGCAGAGTTGAACTAGATATGACCCGTGTGTGTAGGAAGCACAGTTCTTTTGTTCTGAGCAAGCTCACTGTTCTGGCCTTATAGGAAACACAGTAGAGTAGAAGAGTGCTCTTTTCTCAAAAGCAGAGTGTGTTTCTTGTAAGGCGAGCTAGCATTTCTATCCCAGTCCAAAATGGAGTTGAATCCCATGCATTTTCTGGTCCTACGAGCAAGAGTTGTTTTCCGGTAAGGAAAGTCACTATTGCGCTCCCATTTCCATACAAAGTGCAAATAGCACTCGCGTCTGTTCCCAGCAAGTACAGTGTATCGGACTGAAGAGGAGCTACTGTTTTGTCAGTTTCCTAAGCAGAGATGAACTAGATATGGCCCGTGTGTGTAGGAAGCACAGTTCTTTTGTTCTAAGGAAGCTCACTCTTCTGTCCTTATAGGAAACACAGTAGAGTAGAAGAGTGCTCTTTTCTCAAAAGCAGAGTGTGTTTCTTGTAAGGCGAGCTAGCGTTTGTTTCCCAGTCCTAAATGGAGTTGAATCACATGCAGTTTCTGTTCCTACGAGCAAGGGTTGTTTTCTGGTAAGGAAAGTCACTATTGCGCTCCCATTGCCATACACAGTGCAATTAGCACTCGCGTCTGTTCCAGCAAGTACAGTGTATTGGACTGAAGAGGAGCTACTGTTCTTGACAGTTTCCTAAGCAGAGTTGAACGAGATATGGCCTGTGTGTGTAGGAAGCACAGTTCTCTTGTTCTGAGCAAGCTCACTGTTCTGGCCCTATAGGAAACACAGTAGGGTAGAAGAGTGCTCTTTTCTCTAAAGCAGAGTGTGTTTCTTGTAAGGCGAGCTCGTGTTTGTTTCCTAGTCCTAAATGGAGTTGAATCCCATGCAGTTTCTGGTCCTACTAGCAAGAGTTGTTTTCTCGGAAAGAAAGTCACTATTGCGCTCCCATTGCCATACACATTACAAATAGCACTCGCGTCTGTTCCCAGCAAGTACAGTGTATTGGACTGAATAGGACCTACTGTTCTTGTCAGTTTCCTAAGCAGATTTGAACTAGATATGGCCGTGTGTGTAGGAATCACAGTTTTTTTGTTCTGAGCAAGCTCACTGTTCGGACCCCATAGGAAACACAGTAGAGTAGAAGAGTGCTCTTTTCTCTAAAGCAGAGTGTGTTTCTTGTAATGCGAGCTAGCATTTGTTTCCCAGTCCTAAATGGAGTTGAATCACATGCAGTTTCTGATCCTACGAGCAATAGTTGTTTTCTGGAAATGAAAGTCACTATTGCGCTCCCATTGCCATACACAGTGCAAATAGCACTGGCGTCTGTTCCCAGCAAGTATAGTGTTTTGGACTGAAGAGGAGCTACTGTTCTTGTCAGTTTCCTAAGCACAGTTGAACTGGATATGGCCCGTGGGTGTAGGAAGCACAGTTTTTTTTTCTGAGCAAGCTCACTGTTGGGAACACAAAGGAAACACAGTAGAATTGAAGAGTGCTCTTTTCTCAAAAGCAGAGTGTCTTTCTTGGAAGGCGAGCTAGCGTTTGTTTCCCAGTCCTAAATGGAGTTGAGTCACATGCAGTTTTTTGTCCTACGAGCAAGATTTGTTTTCTGGTAAGACGAGTAACTATTGTGCTCCAAATGCCATACACAGTGCTAATAGCACTGGCGTCTGTTCCCCGCAAGTACAGTGTATAGGACTGAAGAGGAGCTACTGTTTTGTCAGTTTCCTATGCAGAGTTGAACTAGATATGGCCCGTGTGTGTAGGAAGCACAGTTCTTTTGTTCTGAGCAAGCTCACTCTTCTGGCCTTATAGGAAACACAGTAGAGTAGAAGAGTGCTCTTTTCTCAAAAGCAGAGTGTGTTTCTTGTAAGGCGAGCTAGAGTTTGTTTCCCAGTCCTAAATGGAGTTGAGTCACATGCAGTTTTTGTCCTACGAGCAAGAGTTGTTTTCTGGTAAGACGAGGCACTATTGTGCTCCAATTGACATACACAGTGCAAATAGCAATCGCGGCTGTTCCCAGCAAGCACAGTGTATTGGACTGAAGAGGAGCTACTGTTCTTGTCAGTTTCCGAAGCAGAGTTGAACTAGATATGGCCCTTGTGTGTAGGAAGCACAGTTCTTTTGTTCTGAGCAAGCTCACTGTTCGGACCCCGTAGGAAACACAGTAGAATAGAAGAGTGCTCTTTTCTCTAAAGCAGAGTGTGTTTCTTGTAATGCGAGCTAGCATTTGTTTCCCAGTCCTAAATGGAGTTGAATCACATGCAGTTTCTGATCCTACGAGCAATAGTTGTTTTCTGGAAATGAAAGTCACTATTGCGCTCCCATTGCCATACACAGTGCAAATAGCACTGGCGTCTGTTCCCAGCAAGTATAGTGTTTTGGACTGAAGAGGAGCTACTGTTCTTGTCAGTTCCTAAGCAGAGTTGAACTGGATATGGCCCGTGGGTGTAGGAAGCACAGTTTTTTTTTCTGAGCAAGCTCACTGTTGGGAACACAAAGGAACAACAGTAGAATTGAAGAGTGCTCTTTTCTCAAAAGCAGAGTGTCTTTCTTGGAAGGCGAGCTAGCGTTTGTTTCCCAGTGCTAAATGGAGTTGAGTCACATGTAGTTTTTTGTCCTACGTGCAAGATTTGTTTTCTGGTAAGACGAGTAACTATTGTGCTCCAAATGCCATACACAGTGCAAATAGCACTGGTGTCTGTTCCCCGCAAGGACAGTGTATTGGACTGAAGAGGAGCTACTGTTCTTGTCAGTTTCCTAAGCAGAGTTGAACTAGATATGACCCGTGTGTGTAGGAAGCACAGTTCTTTTGTTCTGAGCAAGCTCACTGTTCTGGCCTTATAGGAAACACAGTAGAGTAGAAGAGTGCTCTTTTCTCAAAAGCAGAGTGTGTTTCTTGTAAGGCGAGCTAGCGTTTCTATCCCAGTCCAAAATGGAGTTGAATCCCATGCATTTTCTGGTCCTACGAGCAAGAGTTGTTTTCCGGTAAGGAAAGTCACTATTGCGCTCCCATTGCCATACACAGTGCAAATAGCACTCGCGTCTGTTCCCAGCAAGTACAGTGTATTGGACTGAAGAGGAGCTACTGTTTTGTCAGTTTCCTAAGCAGAGATGAACTAGATATGGCCCGTGTGTGTAGGAAGCACAGTTCTTTTGTTCTAAGCAAGCTCACTCTTCTGGCACTATAGGAAACACAGTAGAGTAGAAGAGTGCTCTTTTCTCAAAAGCTGAGTGTGTTTCTTGTAAGTCGAGCTAGAGTTTGTTTCCCAGTCCTAAATGGAGTTGAGTCACATGCAGTTTTTGTCCTACGAGCAAGAGTTGTTTTCTGGTAAGACGAGGCACTATTGTGCTCCAATTGACATACACAGTGCAAATAGCACTCGCGTCTGTTCCCAGCAAGCACAGTGTATTGGACTGAAGAGGAGCTACTGTTCTTGTCAGTTTCCTAAGCAGAGTTGAACTAGATATGGCCCTTGTGTGTAGGAAGCACAGTTCTTTTGTTCTGAAAAAGCTCACTGTTCGGACCCCGTAGGAAACACAGTAGAGTACAAGAGTGCTCTTTGCTCAAAAGCAGAGTGTGTTTCATGTAAGGCGAGCTAGCATTTGTTTCCTAGTACTAAATGGAGTAGAATCACATGCAGTTTCGGGTCCTACGAGCAAGAGTTGTTTTCTGTTAAGGAAAGTCACTATTGCGTTCCCATTTCCATACACAGTGCAAATAGCACTCGCGTCTGTACCCAGCAAGTACAGTGTATTGGACTGAAGAGGAGCTACTGTTCTTGTCAGTTTCCTAAGCAGAGTTGAACGAGATATGGCCAGTGTGTGGAGGAAGCACAGTTCTATTGTTGTGAGCAAGCTCACTGTTCTGGCCCTATAGGTAACACAGTAGATTAGAAGAGTGCTCTTTTCTCTAAAGCAGAGTGTGTTTCTTGTAAGGCGAGCTCGCGTTTGTTTCCCAGTCCTAAATGGAGTTGAGTCACATGCAGTTTTTGTTCCTACGAGCAGGAGTTGTTTTCTGGTAAGAAGAGTCACTATTGCGCTCCAAATGCCATACAAAGTGCAAATAGCACTCGCGTCTGTTTCCAGCAAGTACAGTGTATTGGACTGAATAGGCGCTACTGTTCTTGTCAGTTTCCTAAGCAGAGTTGAACTAGATATGGTCCATGTGTGTAGGAAGCACAGTTCTTTTGTTCTGAGCAAGCTCACTGTTCGGACCCCATAGGAAACACAGTAGAGTAGAACAGTGCTCTCTTCTCAAAAGCAGAGTGTGTTTCTTGTAAGGCGATCTAGCATTTGTTTCCTAGTCCTAAATGGAGTTGAATCACATGTAGTTTTTGGTCTTACGAGCAAGAGTTGTTTTCTGGTAAGGAAATTCACTATTGTGCTCCCATTGCCATACACATTACAAATAGCACTCGCGTCTGTTCCCAGCAATTACAGTGTATCGGACTGAAGAGGAGCTACTGTTCTTGTCAGTTTCCTAAGCAGAGTTGAACTAGATATATCCCGTATGAAGGAAGCACAGTTCTTTTGTTCTGAGCAAGCTCACTGTTCTAGCCCTATACGAAACACAGTAGAGTAGAAGAGTGCTCTTTTCTCAAAAGCAGAGTGTGTTTCTTGTAAGGTGAGCTAGCGTTTGTTTCCCAGTCCTAAATGGAGTTGAATCACATGGAGTTTCTGTTCCTACAAGCAAGGGTTGTTTTCTGGTAAGGAAAGTCACTATTGCTCTCCCATTGCCATACACAGTGCAAATAGCACTCGCGTCTGTTCCAGCAAGTACAGTGTATTGGACTGAAGTGGAGCTACTGTTCTTGTCAGTTTCCTAAGCAGAGTTGAACGAGATATGGCCTGTGTGTGTAGGAAGCACAGTTCTCTTGTTCTGAGCAAGCTCACTGTTGTGGCCCTATAGGAAACACAGTAGAGTAGAAGAGTGCTCTTTTCTCTAAAGCAGAGTGTGTTTCTTGTAAGGCGAGCTTGTGTTTGTTTCCTAGTCGTAAATGGAGTTGAATCACATGCAGTTTCTGGTCCTACGAGCAAGAGTTGTTTTCTGGGAAAGAAAGTCACTATTGCACTCCCATTGCCATACACATTACAAATAGCACTCGCGTCTGTTCCCAGCAAGTACAGTGTATTGGACTGAATAGGATCTACCGTTCTTGTCAGGTATATAAGCAGATTTGAACTAGATATGGCCGTGTGTGTAGGAAGCACAGTTTTTTTGTTCTGAGCAAGCTCACTGTTCGGACCCTATAGGAAACACTGTAGAGTAGAAGAGTGCTCTTTTCTCTAAAGCAGAGTGTGTTTCTTGTAATGCGAGCTAGCATTTGTTTCCCAGTACTCAATGGAGTTGAATCACATGCAGTATCTGATCCTACGCGCAAGAGTTGTTTTCTGGAAATGAAAGTCACTATTGCGCTCCCATTGCCATACACAGTGCAAATAGCACTCGCGTCTGTTCCAAGCAAGTATAGTGTTTTGGACTGAAGACGAGCTACTGTTCTTGTCAGTTTCCTAAGCAGAGTTGAACTAGATATGGCCCGTGGGTGTAGGAAGCACAGTTTTTTTGTTCTGAGCAAGCTCACTGTTGGGAACACAAAGGAAACACAGTAGAATTAAAGAGTGCTCTTTTCTCAAAAGCAGAGTGTTTTTCTTGGAAGTCGAGCTAGCGTTTGTTTCCCAGTCCTAAATGGAGTTGAGTCACATGCAGTTTTTTGTCCTACGAGCAAGATTTGTTTTCTGGTAAGACGAGTAACTATTGTGCTCCAAATGCCATACACAGTGCTAATAGCACTGGCGTCTGTTCCCCGCAAGTACAGTGTATTGGACTGAAGAGGAGCTACTGTTCTTGTCAGTTTCCTAAGCAGAGTTGAACGAGATATGACCCGTGTGTGTAGGAAGCACAGTTCTTTTGTTCTGAGCAAGCTCACTGTTCGGACACCATAGGAAACACAGTAGAGTAGAAGAGTGCTCTTTTCTCAAAAGCAGAGTGTGTTTCATGTAAGGCGAGCTAGCATTTGTTTCCCAGTCCTAAATGGAGTTGAATCACATGCAGTTTCTGGTCCTATGAGCAAGAGTTGTTTTCTGGTAAGGAAAGTCAATATTGCTCTCCCATTGCCATCCACAGTGCAAATAGCACTCGCATCTGTTCCCAGCAAGTACAGTGTATCGGACTGAAGAGTAGCTACTGTTCTTGTCAGTTTCCTAAGCAGAGTTGAACTAGATATGGCCCGTGTGTGTAGGAAGCACAGTTCTTTTGTTCTGAGCAAGCTCACTGTTCGGACCCCTTAGGAAACACAGTAGAGTAGAAGAGTGCTCTTTTCTCAAATGCAGAGCGTGTTTCTTGTAAGGCAAGTTAGCGTTTGTTTCCCAGTCCTAAATGGAGTTGAATCACATGCAGTTTCTGGTCCTACGAGCAACAGTTGTTTTCTGGGGAAGAAAGTCACTATTGCACTCCCATTGCCATACACATTTCAAATAGCAATCGCGTCTCTTCCCAGCAAGTACAGTGTATTGGACTGAATAGGTGCTACTGTTCTTGTCAGATTCCTAAGCAGAGTTGTCTAGATATGGTCCGTGTGTGTAGGAACCACAGTTTTTTGTTCTGAGCAAGCTCACTGTTCAGACCCCATAGGAAACACAGTAGAGTAGAAGAGTGCTCTTTTCTCAAAAGCAGAATGTGTTTCATGTAAGGCAAGCTGGCATTTGTTTCCCAGTCCTAAATGGAGTTGAATCACATGCAGTTTTTGGTCCTACCAGCAAGAGTTGTTTTCTGGTAAGGAAAGTCACTATTGCGCTCCCATTGCCATACACAGTGCAAATAGCACTCGCGTCTGTTCCCAGCAAGTACAGTGTATTGTACTGAAGAGGAGCAACTGTTCTTGTCAGTTTCCTAAGCAGTGTTGAACTAGATATGGCCCGTGTGTAGGAAGCACAGTTCTTTTGTTTTGAGCAAGCTCATTGTTCTGGCCTATTTGGAAACACAGTAGAGTAGAAGAGTGCTCTTTTCTCTAAAGCAGAGTGTGTTTCTTGTAAGGCCAGCTAGCGTTTGTTTCCCAGTCCTAAATAGAGTTGAATCCCATGCATTTTCTGGTCCTACGAGCAACAGTTTTTTTCTGGGAAGAAGAGTCAATATTGCGCTGCCATTGCCATACACAGGACAAATAGCACTGGCGTCTGTTCCCAGCAAGTACAGTGTATAGGACTGAAGAGGATCTACTGTTCTTGTCAGGTTTGTAAGCAGAATTGAAATAGATATGGCCGTGTGTGTAGGAAGCACAGTTCTTTTGTTCAGAGCAAGTTCACTGTTCGGACTTCTTAGGAAACACAGTAGAGTAGAAGAGTGCTTTTTTCTCTAAAGCAGAGTGTGTTTCTTGTAAGGCGAGCTAGTTTTTGTTTCACAGTCCTAAATGGAGTGGAATCACATGAAGTTTCTGGTCCTATGAGCAACAGTTGTTTTCTGGTAAGAAGAGTCACTATTGTGCTCCCATTGTCATACACAGTGCAAATAGCACTGGTGTCTGTTCCCAGCATGTACAGTGTATTGGACTGAAGAGGATCTACTGTTCTTGTCAGGTTCCTAAGCAGAAATGAACTAGATATGGCCGTGTGTGTAGGAAGCACACTTCTTTTGTTCTGAGCAAGCTCTCTCTTCTGGAACTGTAGGAATCACAGTAGAGTAGAAGAGTGCTCTTTTCTCAAAAGCAGAGTGTGTTTCTTGTAAGGCGAGCTAGCGTTTGTATCCCAGTCCAAAATGGAGTTGAATCCCATGCATTTTCTGGTCCTACGAGCAAGAGTTGTTTTCCGGTAAGGAAAGTCACTATTGCGCTCCCATTGCCATACACAGTGCAAATAGCACTCGCGTCTGTTCCCAGCAAGTACAGTGTATCGGACTGAAGAGGAGCTACTGTTTTGTCAGTTTCCTAAGCAGAGATGAACTAGATATGGCCCGTGTGTGTAGGAAGCACAGTTCTTTTGTTCTGAGCAAGCTCACTCTTCTGGCCCTATAGGAAACACAGTAGAGTAGAAGAGTGCTCTTTTCTCAAAAGCAGAGTGTGTTTCTTGTAAGGCGAGCTAGAGTTTGTTTCCCAGGCCTAAATGGAGTTGAGTCACATGCAGTTTTTGTCCTACGAGCAAGAGTTGTTTTCTGGTAAGACGAGGCACTATTGTGCTCCAATTGACATACACAGTGCAAATAGCAATCGCGGCTGTTCCCAGCAAGCACAGTGTATTGGACTGAAGAGGAGATACTGTTCTTGTCAGTTTCCTAAGCAGAGTTGAACTAGATATGGCCCTTCTGTGTAGGAAGCACAGTTCTTTTGTTCTGAGCAAGCTCACTGTTCGGACCCCGTAGGAAACACAGTAGAGTACAAGAGTGCTCTTTGCTCAAAAGCAGAGTGTGTTTCATGTAAGGCGAGCTAGCATTTGTTTCCTAGTACTAAATGGAGTAAAATCCCATGCATTTTCTGGTCCTACGAGCAAGAGTTGTTTTCTGTTAAGGAAAGTCACTATTGCGTTCCCATTTCCATACACAGTGCAAATAGCACATGCGCCTGTTGCCAGCAAGTACAGTGTATTGGACTGAAGAGGAGCTACTGTTCTTGTCAGTTTCGTAAGCAGAGTTGAACTAGATATGGCCCGTGTGTGTAGGAAGCATAGTTCTTTTGTTCTGAGCAAGCTCACTGTTCAGACCTCATAGGAAACACAGTAGAGTAGAAGAGTGCTCTTTAATCAAAAGCAGAGTGTGTTTCATGTAAGGCAAGCTAGCATTTGTTTCCCAGGCCTAAATGGAGTTGAATCACATGCAGTTTCTGATGCTACGAGCAAGAGCTGTTTTCCGGTAAGGAAAGTCACTATTTTGCTCCCATTGCCATCCACAGGGCAAATAGCCCTCCCGTCTGTTCCCAGCAAGTACAGTGTATTGGACGGAAGAGGAGCTACTGTTCTTGTCAGTTTCCTAAGCAGAGTTGAACTAGTTATGGCCCTGTGTTGTAAGCACAGTTCTTTTGTTCTGAGCAAGCTCACTGTTCTGGCCCTATAGTAAACACAGTAGAGTAGAAGAGTGCTCTTTTCTCTAAAGCAGAGTGTGTTTCTTGTAAGGCGAGCTAGCGTTTGTTTCCCAATCCTAAATGGAGTTGAATCACATGCTGTTTCTAGTCTTACGAGCAAGAGTTGTTTCATGGTAACAAGAGTCACTATTGCTCTGCCATTGCCATACACAGGACAAATAGCACTGGCGTCTGTTCCCAGCAAGTACAGTGGAATGGACTGAAGAGGATCTACTGTTCTTGTCAGGTTCCTAAGCAGAATTGAACTAGATATGGCCGTGTGTGTAGGAAGCACAGTTTTTTTGTTCTGAGGAAGCTCACTGTTCGGAACACATAGGAAACACGGTAGAGTAGAAGAGTGCTCTTTTCTCAAAAGCAGAGTGTGTTTCTTGGAAGTCGAGCTAGCGTTTGTTTCCCAGTCCTAAATGGAGTTGAGTCACATGCAGTTTTTTGTCCTACGAGCAAGAGTTGTTTTCTGGTAAGACAAGTCACTATTGTGCTAAATTGCCATACACAGTGCAAATAGCACTCGCGTCTGTTCCCCGAAAGTACAGTGTATTGGACTGAAGAGGAGCTAGTGTTCTTGTCAGTTTCCTAAGCAGAGTTGAACTAGATATGGCCCGTGTGTGTAGGAAGCACAGTTCTTTTGTTCTGAGCAAGCTCACTGTTCGGTCCCCATAGGAAGCACAGTAGAGTAGAAAAGTGCTCTTTTCTCAAAAGCAGAGTGTGTTTCCTGGAAGGCGAGCTAGCATTTGTATCCCAGTCCTAAATGGAGTTGAACCACATGCAGTTTCTGGTCCTATGAGCAAGAGATGTTTTCTGGTAAGGAAAGTCACTATTGCGCTCCCATTGCCATACACAGTGCAAATAGCACTCGCGTCTGTTCCCAGCAAGTACAGTGTTTCCGACTGAAAAGGAACTACTGTTCTCGTGGGTTTCCTAAGCAGAGTTGAACTAGTTATGGCCCCTGTGTAGGAAGCACAGATTTTTTGTTCTGACCAAGCTCACTGTTTGGGCCATATAGGAAACACAGCAGAGTAGAAGAGTGCTCTTTTCTCTAAAGCAGAGTGTGTTTCTTGTAAGGCGAGCTAGCGTTTGTTTCCAGTTCTAAATGGAGTTGAATCACATCCAATTTCTAGTCCTACGAGCAAGAGTTGTTTTCTGGTAAGAAGAGTCACTATTGCGCTGCCATTGCCATACACAGGACAAATAGCACTGGCGTCTGTTCCCAGCAAGTACAGTGTATTGGACTGAAGAGGATCTACTGTTCTTGTCAGGTTCCTAAGCAGACTTGAACTAGATATAGCCGTGTGAGTAGGAAGTATAGTTTTTTTGTTCTGAGCAAGCTCACTGTTCGGAACACATAGGAAACACAGTAGAGTAGAAGAGTGCTCTTTTCTCAAAAACAGAGTGTGTTTCATGTAAGGCGAGCTAGCGTTTGTTTCCCAGTCCTAAATGGAGTTGAGTCACATGCAGTTTTTTGTCCTATGAGCAAGAGTTGTTTTCTGGTAAGACAAGTCACTATTGTGCTCCAATGCCATACACAGTGCAAATAGCACTCGCGTCTGTTCTCCGCGAGTACAGTGTATTGGACCTAAGAGGAGCTACTGTTCTTGTTGGTTTCCTAAGCAGAGTTGAACTAGATATGGCCCGTGTGTGTAGGAAGCACAGTTCATTTGTTCTGAGCAAGCTCACTGTTCGGACCCGATAGGAAACACAATAGAGTAGAAGAGTGCTCTTTTCTCAAATGCAGAGTGTGTTTCAAATAAGGCGAGCTAGCATTTGTTTCCCAGTCCTAAATGGAGTTGAATCACATGCAGTATCTGGTCCTACGAGCAAGAGTTGTTTTCTGGTAAAAAGAGTCACTATTGCACTGCCATTGCCATACACAGGACTAATAGCACTGGCGTCTGTTCCCAGCAAGTACAGTGTATTGGACTGTAGAGGATCTACTGTTCTTGTCAGGTTCCTAAGCAGAATTGAACTAGATATGGCCGTGCGTGTAGGAAGCACAGTTCTTTTGTTCTGAGCAAGCTCACTGTTTGGACCCCATAGGAAACACAGTAGAGTAGAAGAGTGCTCTTTTCTCAAAAGCAGAGTGTGTTTCATGTAAGGCGAGCTAGCATTTGTTTCCCAGCCCTAAATGGAGTTGATCATATTCAGTTTCTGGTCCTACGATCAAGAGTTGTTTTCTAATAAGGAAAGTCACTATTGCGCTCCCTTTGCCATACACAGTGCAAATAGCACTCGCGTTTGTTCCCAGCAAGTACAGTGTATCGGACTGAAGAGGAGCTACTGTTCTTGTCAGTTTCCTAAGCAGAGTTGAACTAGTTATGGCCCGTGTGTAGGAAGCACAGTTCTTTTGTTCTGAGCAAGCTCACTGTTCTGGCAGTACAGGAAACACAGTAGAGTGGAAGAGTGCTCTTTTCTCTAAAGCAGAGTGTGTTTCTTGGAAGGCGAGCTAGCGTTTGTTTCCCAGTCCTAAATGGAGTTGAATAACATGCAGTTTCTACTCCTACGAGCAAGAGTAGTTTTCTGGTAAGAAGAGTCACTATTGAGCTGCCATTGCCATACATAGGACAAATAGCACTGGTGTCTGTTCCCAGCAAGTACAGGGTATTGGACTGAAGGGGTTCTACTGTTCTTGTCAGGTTCCTAAGCAGAATTGAACTAGATATGGCTGTGTGTGTAGGAAGCACAGTTCTTTTGTTCTGAGCAAGCTCACTGTTCGGACACCATAGGAAACAGAGTAGAGTAGAAGAGTGCTCTTTTCTCTAAAGCAAAGTGTGTTTCTTGTAAGGCGAGCTAGCGTTTGTTTCCCAGTCCTAAATGGAGTTGAATCACATGCAGTTTCTGGTCCGAAGAGCAAGAGTTGTTTTCTGGTAAGGAAAGTCACTATTGTGCTCCCCTTGCCATACATAGTGCAAATAGCTCTCACGTCTGTTCCCAGCAAGTACAGTGTATCGGACTGAAGAGGAGCTAATGTTCTTGTCAGTTTCCTAAGCAGAGTTGAACTAGATATGGCCCGCATGTGTAGAAAGCACTGTTCTTTTGTTCTGAGCAAGCTCACTGTTTGGACCCCATAGGAAACACAGTAGAGTAGAAGAGTGCTCTTTTCTCTAAAGCAGAATGTGTTTCTTGTAAGGCGAGCTAGCGTTTGTTTCCCAGTCCTAAATGGAGTGGAATCACATGCAGTTTCTGGTCCTACGAGCAGGAGTTGTTTTCTGGTAAGGAAAGTCACTATTGCGTTCCCATTGCCATACACAGGGCAAATAGCCCTCCCGTCTGTTCCCAGCAAGTACAGTGTATTGGACTGAAAAGGAGCTACTGTTCTTCTCAGTTTCCTAAGCAGAGTTGAACTAGATATGGCCCGTGTGTGTAGGAAGTACAGTTCTTTTTTTCTGAGCAAGCTCACTGTTCTGGCCCTATAGGAAACACAGAAGAGTAGAAGAGTGCTCTTTTCTCAAAGCAGAGTGTGTTTCTTGTAAAGCGAGCTAGAGTTTGTTTCCCAGTCCTAAATGGAGTGGAATCACATGCAGTTTCTGGTCCTATGAGCAAGATTTGTTTTCTGGTAAGAAGAGTCACTATTGCGCTGCCATTGCCATACACAGGACAAATAGCACTGGCGTCTGTTCCCAGCAAGTACAGTGTATTGAACTGAAGAGTATCTACTGTTCTTGTCAGGTTCCTAAGCAGACTTGAACTAGATATGGCCGTGTGTGTAGGAAGCACACTTTTTTTGTTCTGAGCAAGCTCACTTTTCGGAACACATAGGAAACACAGTAGAGTAGAAGAGTGCTCTTTTCTCAAAAGCAGAGTGTGTTTTTGTAAGGCAAGCTAGCGTTTGATTCCTAGTCCTAAATGGAGTTGAATCACATGCAGTTTCTCGTCCTATGAACAAGAGTTGTTTTCTGGTAAGGAAAGTCACTATTGCGCTCCCATTGCCCTTTACAAGGCAAATAGCACTCGCGACTTTTCCCAGCAGGTACAGTGTATTGGACTGAATAGGAGCTACTGTTCTTGTCAGTTTACTAAGCAGAATTGAACTAGATATGGTCCGTACGTGTAGGAAGCACAGTTCTTTTGTTCTGAGCAAGCTCACTGTTTGGACCCCATAGGAAACACAGTAGAGTAGAAGAGTGCTCTTTTCTCAAAAGCAGAGTGTGTTTCTTGGAAGTCGAGCTAGCGTTTGTTTCCCAGTCCTAAATTGAGTTGAGTCACATGCAGTTTTTTGTCCTACGAGCAAGAGTTGTTTTCTGATATGAAGAGTCACTATTGCGCTCCCATTGCCATACACAGGACAAACAGCACTGGTGTCTGTTCCCAGCAATTACAGTGTACTGGACTGAAGAGGATCTACTGTCCTTGTCAAGTTCCTAAGCAGAATTGAACTAGATATGGCCGTGTGTAGGAAGCACAGTTCTTTTGTTCTGAGCAAGCTCACTGTTCTGGCCCTATAGGAAACACAGTAGAGTAGAAGAGTGCTCTTTTCTCAAAAGCAGAGTGTGTTTCTTGTAAGACGAGCTAGCGTTTGTTTCCCAGTCCTAAATGGAGTTGAGTCACATGCAGTTTTTTATCCTACGAGCAAGAGTTGTTTTCTGGTAAGACGAGTCACTATTGTGCTCCAATTGCCATGCACTGTGCAAATAGCACTCGCGTCTGTTCCCAGCAAGTACAGTGTATCGGACTGAAGAGGAGCTACTGTTTTTGTCAGTTTCCTAAGCAGGGTTGAACTAGATATGGCCCGTGTGTAGGAAGCACAGTTCTTTTGTTCTGAGCAAGCTCACTGTTCTGCCCCTATAGGAAACACAGTAGAGTAGAAGAGTGCTCTTTTCTCAAAAGCAGAGTGTGTTTCTTGTAAAGCAAGCTAGAGTTTGTTTCCCAGTCCTAAATGGAGTGGAATCACATGCAGTTTCTGGTCCTACGAGCAATAGTTGTTTTCTGATAAGAAGAGTCACTATTTTTGCTCCCATTGCCATACACAGGACAAATAGCACTGACGTCTGTTCCCAACAAGTACAGTGTATTGGACTGAAGAGGATCTACTCTTTTTGTCAGGTTCCTAAGCAGAATTGAACTAGATATGGCCGTGTGTGTAGGAAGCACAGTTCTTTTGTTCTGAGCAAGCTCACTGTTCTGGCCCTATAGGAAACACAGTAGAGTAGAAGAGTGCTCTTTTCTCAAAAGCAGAGTGTGTTTCTTGTAAGGCGAGCTAGGGTTTGTTTCCCAGTCCTAAATGGAGTTGAGTCACATGCAGTTTTTTGTCCTACGTGCAAGAGTTGTTTTCTGGTAAGACGAGTCACTATTGTGCTGCAAATGCCTTACACAGTGCAAATAGCACTCGCGTCTGTTCCCTGCAAGTACAGTGTATTGGACTGAAGAGGAGCTACTGTTCTTGTCAGTTTCCTAAGCAGAGTTGGACTAGATATGGCCCGTGTGTAGGAAGCACAGTTCTTTTGTTCTGAGCAAGCTCACTGTTCTGGCCCTATAGGAAACACAGTAGAGTAGAAGTGTGCTCTTTTCTCTAAAGCAGAGTGTGTTTCTTGTAAGGTGAGCTACCTTTTGTTTGCCAGTCCTAAATGGAGTTGAATCACATGCAGTTTCTGGTCCTACAAGCAAGAGTTGTTTTCTGGTAAGAAGAGTCACTATTGCGCTGCCATTGCCATACACAGGACAAATAGCACTGGCGTCTCTTTCCAGCAAGTACAGTGTATTGGACTGAAGAGGATCTACTGTTCTTGTCAGGTTCCTAAGCAGAATTGAACTAGATATGGCCCGTGTGTGTAGGAAGCACAGTTTTTTTGTTCGGAGCAAGCTCACTTTTCGGAACACCTAGGAAACACAGTAGAGTAGAAGAGTGCTCTGTTCTCAAAAGCAGAGTGTGTTTCTTGTAAAGCGAGCTAGAGTTTGTTTCCCAGTCCTAAATGGAGTTGAATCACATGCAGTTTCTGGTCATACGAGCAAGAGTTGTTTTCTGGTAAGAAGAGTCACTATTGCGCTGCCTTTGCCATACATAGGACAAATAGCACTGACGTCTGTTCCCAGCAAGTATAGTGTATTGGACTGAAGAGGATCTACTGTTCTTGTCAGGTTCCTAAGCAGACTTGAACTAGATATGGCCGTGTGTGTAGGAAGCACAGTTCTTTTGTTCTGAGCAAGCTCACTGTTCGGACACCATAGGAAACACAGTAGAGTAGAAGAGTGCTCTTTTCTCAAAAGCAGAGTGTGTTTCTTGTAAGGCGAGCTCGCGTTTGTTTCCCAGTCCTAAATGGAGTTGAATCACATGCAGTTTCTGGTCTTACGAACAAGAGTTGTTTTCTGGTAAGGAAAGTCACTATTGCGCTCCCATTGACATACACAGTGCAAATAGCACTCGGGTCTGTTCCCAGCAAGTACAGTGTATCGGACTGAAGAGGAGCTACTGTTCTTGTTTGTTTCCTAAGCAGAGTTGAACTAGATATGGCCCGTGTGTGTAGAAAGCACAGTTCTTTTGTTCTGAGCAAGCTCACTGTTTGGACCCCATAGGAAACACAGTAGAGTAGAAGAGTGCTCTTTTCTCAAAAGCAGAGTGTGTTTCTTGTAAAGTGAGCTAGCGTTTGTTTCCCAGTCCTAAATGGAGTTGAATCACATGCAGTTTCTGTTCCTACAAGCAAGGGTTGTTTTCTGGTAAGGAAAGTCACTATTGCGCTCCCATTGCCATACACAGTGCAAATAGCACTCGCGTCTGTTCCAGCAAGTACAGTGTATTGGACTGAAGAGGAGCTACTGTTCTTGTCAGTTTCCTAAGCAGAGTTTAAAGAGATATGGCCTGTGTGTGTAGGAAGCACAGTTCTCTTGTTCTGAGCAAGCTCACTGTTGTGGCCCTATAGGAAACACAGTAGAGTAGAAGAGTGCTCTTTTCTCTAAAGCAGAGTGTGTTTCTTGTAAGGCGAGCTTGTGTTTGTTTCCTAGTCATAAATGGAGTTGAATCACATGCAGTTTCTGGTCCTACGAGCAAGAGTTGTTTTCTGGGAAAGAAAGTCACTACTGCACTCCCATTGCCATACACATTACAAATAGCACTCGCGTCTGTTCCCAGCAAGTACAGTGTATTGGACTGAATAGGATGTACTGTTCTTGTCAGGTATATAAGCAGATTTGAACTAGATGTGGCCGTGTGTGTAGGAAGCACAGTTTTTTTGTTCTGAGCAAGCTCACTGTTGGGACCCTATAGGAAACACAGTAGAGTAGAAGAGTGCTCTTTTCTCTAAAGCAGAGTGTGTTTCTTGTAATGTGAGCTAGCATTTGTTTCCCAGTACTCAATGGAGTTGAATCACATGCAGTATCTGATCCTACGAGCAAGAATTGTTTTCTGGAAATGAAAGTCACTATTGCGCTCCCATTGCCATACACAGTGCAAATAGCACTCGCGTCTGTTCCCAGCAAGTATAGTGTTTTGGACTGAAGACGAGCTACTGTTCTTGTCAGTTTCCTAAGCAGAGTTGAACTAGATATGGCCCGTGGGTGTAGGAAGCACAGTTTTTTTGTTCTGAGCAAGCTCACTGTTGGGAACACAAAGGAAACACAGTAGAATTGAAGAGTGCTCTTATCCCAAAGCAGAGTGTTTTTCTTGGAAGTCGAGCTAGCGTTTGTTTCCCAGTCCTAAATGGAGTTGAGTCACATGCAGTTTTTTGTCCTACGAGCAAGATTTGTTTTCTGGTAAGACGAGTAACTATTGTGCTCCAAATGCCATACACAGTGCTAATAGCACTGGCGTCTGTTCCCCGCAAGTACAGTGTATTGGACTGAAGAGGAGCTACTGTTCTTGTCAGTTTCCTAAGCAGAGTTGAACGAGATATGCCCCGTGTGTGCAGGAAGCACAGTTCTTTTGTTCTGAGCAAGCTCACTGTTCGAACACCATAGGAAACACAGTAGAGTAGAAGAGTACTCTTTTCTCAAAAGCAGAGTGTGTTTCATGTAAGGCGAGCAAGCATTTGTTTCCCAGTCTTAAATGGAGTTGAATCACATGCAGTTTCTGGTCCTACGAGCAAGAGTTTTTTTCTGGTAAGGAAAGTCACTATTGCTCTCCCATTGCCATCCACAGTGCAAATAGCACTCGCATCTATTCCCAGCAAGTACAGTGTATCGGACTGAAGAGGAGCTACTGTTCTTGTCAGTTTCCTAAGCAGAGTTGAACTAGATATGGCCCGTGTGTGTAGGAAGCACAGTTCTTTTGTTCTGAGCAAGCTCACTGTTCCGACCCCTTAGGAAACACAGTAGAGTAGAAGAGTGCTCTTTTCTCAAATGCAGAGAGTGTTTCTTGTAAGGCAAGTTAGCATTTGTTTCCCAGTCCTAAATGGAGTTGAGTCACATGCAGTTTCTGGTCCTACGAGCAAGAGTTGTTTTCTGGGAAAGAAAGTCACTATTGCACTCCCATTGCCATACACATTACAAATAGCACTCGCGTCTGTTCCCAGCAAGTACAGTGTATTGGACTGAATAGGATCTACTGTTCTTGTCAGGTATATAAGCAGATTTGAACTAGATATGGCCGTGTGTGTAGGAAGCACAGTTTTTTTGTTCTGAGCAAGCTCACTGTTAGGACCCTATAGGAAACACAGTAGAGTAGAAGAGTGCTCTTTTCTCTAAAGCAGAGTGTGTTTCTTGTAATGCGAGCTAGCATTTGTTTCCCAGTACTCAATGGAGTTGAATCACATGCAGTATCTGATCCTAAGAGCAAGAGTTGTTTTCTGGAAATGAAAGTCACTATTGCGCTCCCATTGCCATACACAGTGCAAATAGCACTCGCGTCTGTTCCCAGCAAGTATAGTGTTTTGGACTGAAGACGAGCTACTGTTCTTGTCAGTTTCCTAAGCAGTGTTGAACTAGATATGGCCCGTGTGTAGGAAGCACAGTTCTTTTGTTTTGAGCAAGCTCATTGTTCTGGCCTATTTGGAAAGACAGTAGAGTAGAAGAGTGCTGTTTTCTCAAAAGCAGAGTGTGTTTCTTGTAAGGCGAGCTAGCGTTTGTTTCCCAGTCCTAAATAGAGTTGAATCCCATGCATTTTCTGGTCCTACGAGCAAGAGTTGTTTTCTGGTAAGGAAAGTCACTATTGCGCTCCCATTGCCATACACAGTGCAAATAGCACATGCGCCTGTTGCCAGCAAGTACAGTGTATTGGACTGAAGAGGAGCTACTGTTCTTCTCAGTTTCGTAAGCAGAGTTGAACTAGATATGGCCCGTGTGTGTAGGAAGCATAGTTCTTTTGTTCTGAGCAAGCTCACTGTTCAGACCTCATAGGAAACACAGTAGAGTAGAAGAGTGCTCTTTAATCAAAAGCAGAGTGTGTTTCATGTAAGGCGAGCTAGCATTTGTTTCCCAGGCCTAAATGGAGTTGAATCACATGCAGTTTCTGATGCTACGAGCAAGAGCTGTTTTCCGGTAAGGAAAGTCACTATTTTGCTCCCATTGCCATCCACAGGGCAAATAGCCCTCCCGTCTGTTCCCAGCAAGTACAGTGTATTGGACGGAAGAGGAGCTACTGTTCTTGTCAGTATCCTAAGCAGAGTTGAACTAGTTATGGCCCTGTGTTGTAAGCACAGTTCTTTTGTTCTGAGCAAGCTCACTGTTCTGGCCCTATAGTAAACACAGTAGAGTAGAAGAGTGCTCTTTTCTCTAAAGCAGTGTGTGTTTCTTGTAAGGCGAGCTAGCGTTTGTTTCCCAATCCTAAATGGAGTTGAATCACATGCTGTTTCTAGTCTTACGAGCAAGAGTTGTTTCATGGTAACAAGAGTCACTATTGCTCTGCCATTGCCATACACAGGACAAATAGCACTGGCGTCTGTTCCCAGCAAGTACAGTGGAATGGACTGAAGAGGATCTACTGTTCTTGTCAGGTTCCTAAGCAGAATTGAACTAGATATGGCCGTGTGTGTAGGAAGCACAGTTTTTTTGTTCTGAGGAAGCTCACTGTTCGGAACACATAGGAAACACAGTAGAGTAGAAGAGTGCTCTTTTCTCAAAAGCAGAGTGTGTTTCTTGGAAGTCGAGCTAGCGTTTGTTTCCCAGTCCTAAATGGAGTTGAGTCACATGCAGTTTTTTGTCCTACGAGCAAGAGTTGTTTTCTGGTAAGACAAGTCACTATTGTGCTAAATTGCCATACACAGTGCAAATAGCACTCGCGTCTGTTCCCCGAAAGTACAGTGTATTGGACTGAAGAGGAGCTAGTGTTCTTGTCAGTTTCCTAAGCAGAGTTGAACTAGATATGGCCCGTGTGTGTAGGAAGCACAGTTCTTTTGTTCTGAGCAAGCTCACTGTTCGGTCCCCATAGGAAGCACAGTAGAGTAGAAAAGTGCTCTTTTCTCAAAAGCAGAGTGTGTTTCCTGGAAGGCGAGCTAGCATTTGTATCCCAGTCCTAAATGGAGTTGAACCACATGCAGTTTCTGGTCCTATGAGCAAGAGATGTTTTCTGGTAAGGAAAGTCACTATTGCGCTCCCATTGCCATACACAGTGCAAATAGCACTCGCGTCTGTTCCCAGCAAGTACAGTGTTTCGGACTGAAAAGGAACTACTGTTCTCGTCGGTTTCCTAAGCAGAGTTGAACTAGTTATGGCCCCTGTTTAGGAAGCACAGATTTTTTGTTCTGACCAAGCTCACTGTTCGGGCCATATAGGAAACACAGTAGAGTAGAAGAGTGCTCTTTTCTCTAAAGCAGAGTGTGTTTCTTGTAAGGCGAGCTAGCGTTTGTTTCCAGTTCTAAATGGAGTTGAATCACATGCAATTTCTAGTCCTACGAGCAAGAGTTGTTTTCTGGTAAGAAGAGTCACTATTGCGCTGCCATTGCCATACACAGGACAAATAGCACTGGCGTCTGTTCCCAGCAAGTACAGTGTATTGGACTGAAGAGGATCTACTGTTCTTGTCAGGTTCCTAAGCAGACTTGAACTAGATATAGCCGTGTGAGTAGGAAGTATAGTTTTTTTGTTCTGAGCAAGCTCACTGTTCGGAACACATAGGAAACACAGTAGAGTAGAAGAGTGCTCTTTTCTCAAAAACAGAGTGTGTTTCATGTAAGGCGAGCTAGCGTTTGTTTCCCAGTCCTAAATGGAGTTGAGTCACATGCAGTTTTTTGTCCTATGAGCAAGAGTTGTTTTCTGGTAAGACAAGTCACTATTGTGCTCCAATGCCATACACAGTGCAAATAGCACTCGCGTCTGTTCCCCGCGAGTACAGTGTATTGGACCTAAGAGGAGCTACTGTTCTTGTTGGTTTCCTAAGCAGAGTTGAACTAGATAT
Source organism: Peromyscus eremicus (assembly GCF_949786415.1). Taxonomy (NCBI): domain Eukaryota; kingdom Metazoa; phylum Chordata; class Mammalia; order Rodentia; family Cricetidae; genus Peromyscus; species Peromyscus eremicus. Next base: position 27,390 of record NW_026735069.1, read on the forward strand.
GGCCCGTGTGTGTAGGAAGCACAGTTCATTTGTTCTGAGCAAGCTCACTGTTCGGACCCGATAGGAAACACAATAGAGTAGAAGAGTGCTCTTTTCTCAAATGCAGAGTGTGTTTCAAATAAGGCGAGCTAGCATTTGTTTCCCAGTCCTAAATGGAGTTGAATCACATGCAGTATCTGGTCCTACGAGCAAGAGTTGTTTTCTGGTAAAAAGAGTCACTATTGCACTGCCATTGCCATACACAGGACTAATAGCACTGGCGTCTGTTCCCAGCAAGTACAGTGTATTGGACTGTAGAGGATCTACTGTTCTTGTCAGGTTCCTAAGCAGAATTGAACTAGATATGGCCGTGCGTGTACGAAGCACAGTTCTTTTGTTCTGAGCAAGCTCACTGTTTGGACCCCATAGGAAACACAGTAGAGTAGAAGAGTGCTCTTTTCTCAAAAGCAGAGTGTGTTTCATGTAAGGCGAGCTAGCATTTGTTTCCCAGTCCTAAATGGAGTTGATCATATTCAGTTTCTGGTCCTACGATCAAGAGTTGTTTTCTAATAAGGAAAGTCACTATTGCGCTCCCTTTGCCATACACAGTGCAAATAGCACTCGCGTTTGTTCCCAGCAAGTACAGTGTATCGGACTGAAGAGGAGCTACTGTTCTTGTCAGTTTCCTAAGCAGAGTTGAACTAGTTATGGCCCGTGTGTAGGAAGCACAGTTCTTTTGTTCTGAGCAAGCTCACTGTTCTGGCCGTACAGGAAACACAGTAGAGTGGAAGAGTGCTCTTTTCTCTAAAGCAGAGTGTGTTTCTTGGAAGGCGAGCTAGCGTTTGTTTCCCAGTCCTAAATGGAGTTGAATAACATGCAGTTTCTACTCCTACGAGCAAGAATAGTTTTCTGGTAAGAAGAGTCACTATTGAGCTGCCATTGCCATACATAGGACAAATAGCACTGGCGTCTGTTCCCAGCAAGTACAGGGTATTGGACTGAAGGGGTTCTACTGTTCTTGTCAGGTTCCTAAGCAGAATTGAACTAGATATGGCCGTGTGTGTAGGAAGCACAGTTCTTTTGTTCTGAGCAAGCTCACTGTTCGGACACCATAGGAAACAGAGTAGAGTAGAAGAGTGCTCTTTTCTCTAAAGCAGAATGTGTTTCTTGTAAGGCGAGCTAGCGTTTGTTTCCCAGTCCTAAATGGAGTGGAATCACATGCAGTTTCTGGTCCTACGAGCAGGAGTTGTTTTCTGGTAAGGAAAGTCACTATTGCGTTCCCATTGCCATACATAGGGCAAATAGCCCTCCCGTCTGTTCCCAGCAAGTACAGTGTATTGGACTGAAAAGGAGCTACTGTTCTTCTCAGTTTCCTAAGCAGAGTTGAACTAGATATGGCCCGTGTGTGTAGGAAGTACAGTTCTTTTTTTCTGAGCAAGCTCACTGTTCTGGCCCTATAGGAAACACAGAAGAGTAGAAGAGTGCTCTTTTCTCAAAAGCAGAGTGTGTTTCTTGTAAAGCGAGCTAGAGTTTGTTTCCCAGTCCTAAATGGAGTGGAATCCCATGCAGTTTCTGGTCCTATGAGCAAGATTTGTTTTCTGGTAAGAAGAGTCACTATTGCGCTGCCATTGCCATACACAGGACAAATAGCACTGGCGTCTGTTCCCAGCAAGTACAGTGTATTGGACTGAAGAGGATCTACTGTTCTTGTCAGGTTCCTAAGCAGACTTGAACTAGATATGGCCGTGTGTGTAGGAAGCACACTTTTTTTGTTCTGAGCAAGCTCACTTTTCGGAACACATAGGAAACACAGTAGAGTAGAAGAGTGCTCTTTTCTCAAAAGCAGAGTGTGTTTTTGTAAGGCAAGCTAGCGTTTGATTCCTAGTCCTAAATGGAGTTGAACCACATGCAGTTTCTCGTCCTATGAACAAGAGTTGTTTTCTGGTAAGGAAAGTCACTATTGCGCTCCCATTGCCCTTTACAAGGCAAATAGCACTCGCGACTTTTCCCAGCAGGTACAGTGTATTGGACTGAATAGGAGCTACTGTTCTTGTCAGTTTACTAAGCAGAATTGAACTAGATATGGTCCGTGCGTGTAGGAAGCACAGTTCTTTTGTTCTGAGCAAGCTCACTGTTTGGACCCCATAGGAAACACAGTAGAGTAGAAGAGTGCTCTTTTCTCAAAAGCAGAGTGTGTTTCTTGGAAGTCGAGCTAGCGTTTGTTTCCCAGTCCTAAATTGAGTTGAGTCACATGCAGTTTTTTGTCCTACGAGCAAGAGTTGTTTTCTGGTATGAAGAGTCACTATTGCGCTCCCATTGCCATACACAGGACAAACAGCACTGGTGTCTGTTCCCAGCAATTACAGTGTACTGGACTGAAGAGGATCTACTGTCCTTGTCAAGTTCCTAAGCAGAATTGAACTAGATATGGCCGTGTGTAGGAAGCACAGTTCTTTTGTTCTGAGCAAGCTCACTGTTCTGGCCCTATAGGAAACACAGTAGAGTAGAGGAGTGCTCTTTTCTCAAAAGCAGAGTGTGTTTCATGTAAGGCGAGCTAGCATTTGTTTCCCAGTCCTAAATGGAGTTGAATCACATGAAGTTTCTGGTCTTACGAACAAGAGTTGTTTTCTGGTAAGGAAAGTCACTATTGCGCTCCCATTGCCATACACAGTGCAAATAGCACTCGCTTCTGTTCCCAGCAAGTACAGTGTATCGGACTGAAGAGGAGCTACTGTTTTTGTCAGTTTCCTAAGCAGGGTTGAACTAGATATGGCCCGTGTGTAGGAAGCACAGTTCTTTTGTTCTGAGCAAGCTCACTGTTCTGCCCCTATAGGAAACACAGTAGAGTAGAAGAGTGCTCTTTTCTCAAAAGCAGAGTGTGTTTCTTGTAAAGCAAGCTAGAGTTTGTTTCCCAGTCCTAAATGGAGTGGAATCACATGCAGTTTCTGGTCCTACGAGCAATAGTTGTTTTCTGATAAGAAGAGTCACTATTTTTGCTGCCATTGCCATACACAGGACAAATAGCACTGACGTCTGTTCCCAACAAGTACAGTGTATTGGACTGAAGAGGATCTACTCTTTTTGTCAGGTTCCTAAGCAGAATTGAACTAGATATGGCCGTGTGTGTAGGAAGCACAGTTCTTTTGTTCTGAGCAAGCTCACTGTTCTGGCCCTATAGGAAACACAGTAGAGTAGAAGAGTGCTCTTTTCTCAATAGCAGAGTGTGTTTCTTGTAAGGCGAGCTAGGGTTTGTTTCCCAGTCCTAAATGGAGTTGAGTCACATGCAGTTTTTTGTCCTACGTGCAAGAGTTGTTTTCTGGTAAGACGAGTCACTATTGTGCTGCAAATGCCATACACAGTGCAAATAGCACTCGCGTCTGTTCCCTGCAAGTACAGTGTATTGGACTGAAGAGGAGCTACTGTTCTTGTCAGTTTCCTAAGCAGAGTTGGACTAGATATGGCCCATGTGTAGGAAGCACAGTTCTTTTGTTCTGAGCAAGCTCACTGTTCTGGCCCTATAGGAAACACAGTAGAGTAGAAGTGTGCTCTTTTCTCTAAAGCAGAGTGTGTTTCTTGTAAGGTGAGCTACCTTTTGTTTGCCAGTCCTAAATGGAGTTGAATCACATGCAGTTTCTGGTCCTACAAGCAAGAGTTGTTTTCTGGTAAGAAGAGTCACTATTGCGCTGCCATTGCCAGACACAGGACAAATAGCACTGGCGTCTCTTTCCAGCAAGTACAGTGTATTGGACTGAAGAGGATCTACCGTTCTTGTCAGGTTCCTAAGCAGAATTGAACTAGATATGGCCCGTGTGTGTAGGAAGCACAGTTTTTTGTTCGGAGCAAGCTCACTTTTCGGAACACCTAGGAAACACAGTAGAGTAGAAGAGTGCTCTGTTCTCAAAAGCAGAGTGTGTTTCTTGTAAAGCGAGCTAGAGTTTGTTTCCCAGTCCTAAATGGAGTTGAATCACATGCAGTTTCTGGTCATACGAGCAAGAGTTGTTTTCTGGTAAGAAGAGTCACTATTGCGCTGCCTTTGCCATACATAGGACAAATAGCACTGGCGTCTGTTCTCAGCAAGTATAGTGTATTGGACTGAAGAGGATCTACTGTTTTTGTCAGGTTCCTAAGCAGACTTGAACTAGATATGGCCGTGTGTGTAGGAAGCACAGTTCTTTTGTTCTGAGCAAGCTCACTGTTCGGACCCCATAGGAAACACAGTAGAGTAGAAGAGTGCTCTTTTCTCAAAAGCAGAGTGTGTTTCATGTAAGGCGAGCTAGCATTTCTTTCCCAGTCCTTAATGGAGTTGAGTCACATGCAGTTTTTTGTCCTACGAGCAAGAGTTGTTTTCTGGTAAGACGAGTCACTATTGTGCTCCAATTGCCATACACAGTGCAAATAGCACTCGCGTCTGTTCCCAGCAAGTACAGTGTATCGGACTGAAGAGGAGCTACTGTTCTTGTCAGTTTCCTAAGCAGAGTTGAACTAGTTATGGCCCGTGTGTAGGAAGCACAGTTCTTTTGTTCTGAGCAAGCTCACTGTTCTGGCCCTATAGGAAACACAGTAGAGTAGAAGAGTGCTCTTTTCTCAAAAGCAGAGTGTGTTTCTTGTAAAGCAAGCTAGAGTTTGTTTCCCAGTCCTAAATGGAGTGGAATCACATGCAGTTTCTGGTCCTACGAGCAATAGTTGTTTTCTGATAAGAAGAGTCACTATTTTTGCTGCCATTGCCATACACAGGACAAATAGCACTGACGTCTGTTCCCAACAAGTACAGTGTATTGGACTGAAGAGGATCTACTCTTTTTGTCAGGTTCCTAAGCAGAATTGAACTAGATATGGCCGTGTGTGTAGGAAGCACAGTTCTTTTGTTCTGAGCAAGCTCACTGTTCTGGCCCTATAGGAAACACAGTAGAGTAGAAGAGTGCTCTTTTCTCAAAAGCAGAGTGTGTTTCTGGTAAAGCAAGCTAGAGTTTGTTTCCCAGTCCTAAATGGAGTGGAATCACATGCAGTTTCTGGTCCTACGAGCAATAGTTGTTTTCTGATAAGAAGAGTCACTATTTTTGCTGCCATTGCCATACACAGGACAAATAGCACTGACGTCTGTTCCCAACAAGTACAGTGTATTGGACTGAAGAGGATCTACTCTTTTTGTCAGGTTCCTAAGCAGAATTGAACTAGATATGGCCGTGTGTGTAGGAAGCACAGTTCTTTTGTTCTGAGCAAGCTCACTGTTCGGACTCCATAGGAAACACAGTAGAGTAGAAGTGTGCTCTTTTCTCAAAAGCAGAGTGTGTTTCTTGTAAGGCGAGCTAGGGTTTGTTTCCCAGTCCTAAATGGAGTTGAGTCACATGCAGTTTTTTGTCCTACGTGCAAGAGTTGTTTTCTGGTAAGACGAGTCACTATTGTGCTGCAAATGCCATACACAGTGCAAATAGCACTCGCGTCTGTTCCCTGCAAGTACAGTGTATTGGACTGAAGAGGAGCTACTGTTCTTGTCAGTTTCCTAAGCAGAGTTGGACTAGATATGGCCCGTGTGTAGGAAGCACAGTTCTTTTGTTCTGAGCAAGCTCACTGTTCTGGCCCTATAGAAAACACAGTAGAGTAGAAGTGTGCTCTTTTCTCTAAAGCAGAGTGTGTTTCTTGTAAGGTGAGCTACCTTTTGTTTGCCAGTCCTAAATGGAGTTGAATCACATGCAGTTTCTGGTCCTACAAGCAAGAGTTGTTTTCTGGTAAGAAGAGTCACTATTGCGCTGCCATTGCCATACACAGGACAAATAGCACTGGCGTCTCTTTCCAGCAAGTACAGTGTATTGGACTGAAGAGGATCTACTGTTCTTGTCAGGTTCCTAAGCAGAATTGAACTAGATATGGCCCGTGTGTGTAGGAAGCACAGTTTTTTTGTTCGGAGCAAGCTCACTTTTCGGAACACCTAGGAAACACAGTAGAGTAGAAGAGTGCTCTGTTCTCAAAAGCAGAGTGTGTTTCTTGTAAAGCGAGCTAGAGTTTGTTTCCCAGTCCTAAATGGAGTTGAATCACATGCAGTTTCTGGTCATACGAGCAAGAGTTGTTTTCTGGTAAGAAGAGTCACTATTGCGCTGCATTTGCCATACATAGGACAAATAGCACTGATGTCTGTTCCCAGCAAGTATAGTGTATTGGACTGAAGAGGATCTACTGTTTTTGTCAGGTTCCTAAGCAGACTTGAACTAGATATGGCCGTGTGTGTAGGAAGCACAGTTCTTTTGTTCTGAGCAAGCTCACTGTTCGGACACCATAGGAAACACAGTAGAGTAGAAGAGTGCTCTTTTCTCAAAAGCAGAGTGTGTTTCTTGTAAGGCGAGCTCGCGTTTGTTTCCCAGTCCTAAATGGAGTTGAATCACATGCAGTTTCTGGTCTTACGAACAAGAGTTGTTTTCTGGTAAGGAAAGTCACTATTGCGCTCCCATTGACATACACAGTGCAAATAGCACTCGGGTCTGTTCCCAGCAAGTACAGTGTATTGGACTGAAGAGGAGCTACTGTTCTTGTTTGTTTCCTAAGCAGAGTTGAACTAGATATGGCCCGTGTGCGTAGAAAGCACAGTTCTTTTGTTCTGAGCAAGCTCACTGTTTGGACCCAGTAGGAAACACAGTAGAGTAGAAGAGTGCTCTTTTCTCTAAAGCCGAGTGTGTTTCTTGTAAGGCGAGCTAGCGTTTGTTTCCCAGTCCTAAATGGAGTTGAATCACATGCAGTTTCTGGTCCTACGAGCAAGAGTTGTTTTCTGGTAAGACGAGTCACTATTGTGTTCCCATTGACATACACAGTGCAAATAGCACTCGCGTCTCTTTCCAGCAAGTACAGTGTATCGGACTAAAGAGGAGCTACTATTCTTGTCAGTTTCCTAAGCAGAGTTGAACTAGATATGGCCGTGTGAGTAGGAAGCACAGTTTTTTCGTTCTGAGCAAGCTCACTGTTCTGGCCCTATAGGAAACACAGTAGAGTAGAAGAGTGCTCTTTTCTCAAAAGCAGAGTGTGTTTCTTGGAAGTCGAGCTAGCGTTTGTTTCCCAGTTAAATGGAGTTGAGTCACATGCAGTTTTTTGTCCTACGAGCAAGAGTTGTTTTCTGGTAAAAGAAGTCTCTATTGTGCTCCAATGCCATACACAGTGCAAATAGCACTCACGTCTGTTCCCTGCAAGTACAGTGTATTGGACTGAAGAGGAGCTACTGTTCTTCTCAGTTTCCTAAGCAGAGTTGAACTAGATATGGCCCGTGTGTAGGAAGCACAGTTCTTTTGTTCTGAGCAAACTCACTGTTCTGGCCCTTTAGGAAACACAGTAGAGTAGAAGTGTGCTTCTTTCTCTAAAGCAGAGTGTGTTTCTTGTAAGGTGAGCTAGCTTTTGTTTCCCAGTCCTAAATGGAGTTAAATCACATGCAGTTTCTGGTCCTACAAGCAAGAGTTGTTTCCTGGTAAGAAGAGTCACTGTTGCGCTGCCATTGCCATACACAGGACTAATAGCACTGGCGTCTGTTCCCAGCAAGTACAGTGTATTGGACTGAAGAGGATCTACTGTTCTTGTCAGGTTCCTAAGCAGACTTGAACTAGATATGGCCGTGTGTGTAGGAAGCACAGTTTTTTTGTTCTGAGCAAGCTCACTTTTCGGGACACCTAGGAAACACAGTAGAGTAGAAGAGTGCTCTTTTCTCAAAAGCAGAGTGTGTTTCTTGTAAAGCGAGCTAGAGTTTGTTTCCCAGTCCTAAATGGAGTGGAATCACATGCAGTTTTTGGTCCTACGAGGAAGAGTTGTTTTCTGGTAAGAAGAGTCACTATTGCGCTGCCTTTGCCATACACAGGACAAATAGCACTGGCGTCTGTTCCTAGCAAGTATATTGTATTGGACTGAAGAGGATCTACTGTTCTTGTCAGGTTCCTAAGCAGAATTGTACTAGATATGGCCATGTGTGTAGGAAGCACAGTTCTTTTGTTCTGAGCAAGCTCACTGTTCGGACCCTATAGGAAAAACAGTAGAGTAGAAGAGTGCTCTTTACTCAAAAGCAGAGTGTGTTTCTTGGAAGTCGAGCTAGCGTTTGTTTCCCAGTCCTAAAAGGAGTTTAGTCACATGCAGTTTTTTGTCCTACGAGCAAGAGTTGTTTTCTGGTAAGACAAGTCACTATTGTGCTCCAATGCCATACACAGTGCAAATAGCACTCGCGTCTGTTCCCAGCAAGTACAGTGTATCGGACTGAAGAGGAGCTACTGTTCTTGTCAGTTTCCTAAGCAGAGTTGAACTAGTTATGGGCCGTGTGCAGGAAGCACAGTTCTTTTGTTTTGAGCAAGCTCACTGTTCTGGCCCTATAGGAAAAACAATAGAAGAGAAGAGTGCTCTTTTCCCTATAGTAGAGTGTGTTTCTTGTAAGGCAAGCTAGCGTTTGTTTCCCAGTCCTAAATGGAGTTGAATCACATGCAGTTTCTAGTCCAACGAGCAAGAGTTGTTTTATGTAAGAAGAGTCACTATTGCACTGCCATTGCCATACACAGGACCAATAACACTGGCGTCTGTTCCCAGCAAGTACAGTGTATTGTACAGAAGAGGATCTACTGTTCTTGTCAGGTTTCTAAGCAGACTTGAACTAGATATGGCCGTGTGTGTAGGAAGCACAGTTCTAATGTTCTGAGCAAGTTCACTCTTCTGGCTCTATAGGAAACACAGTAGAGTAGAAGAGTGCTCTTTTCTCAAAAGCAGAGTGTATTTCTTGGAAGTCGAGCTAGCGTTTGTTTCCTAGTCCTAAATGGAGTTGAGTCACATGCAGTTTTTTGTCCTACGAGCAAGAGTTGTTTTCTGGTAAGACAAGTCACTATTGTGCTCCAATTGCCATACACAGTGCAAATAGCACTCGCGTCTGTTCCCCGCAAGTACAGTGTATCGGACTGAAGAGGAGCTACTGTTCTTGTCGGTTTCCTAAGCAGAGTTGAACCAGATATGGCCCGTGTGTAGGAAGCACAGTTCTTTTGTTCTGAGCAAGCTCACTGTTCTGGCCCTATAGGAAACACAGTAGAGTAGAAGAGTGCTCTTTTATCTAAAGTAGAGTGTGTTTCTTGTAAGGTGAGCTAGCTTTTGTTTCCCAGTCCTAAATGGAGTTGAATCACATGCAATTTCTGGTCCTACAAGCAAGAGTTGTTTTCTGGTAAGAAGAGTCACTATTGCGCTGCCATTGCCATACACAGGACAAATAGCACTGGCGTCTGTTCCCATCAAGTACAGTGTATTGGACTGAAGAGGATCTACTGTTCTTGTCTGGTTCCTAAGCAGAATTGAACTAGATATGGCCGTGTGTGTAGGAAGCACAGTTCTTTGTTCTGAGCAAGCTCACTGTTCGGACCCCATAGGAAACACAGTAGAGTAGAAGAGTGCTCTTTTCTCAAAAGCAGAGTGTGTTTCTTGTAAGTCGAGCTAGCGTTTGTTTCCCAGTCCTCTATGGAGTTGAGTCACATGCAGTTTTTTGTCCCACGAGCAAGGGTTGTTTTCTGGTAAGACGAGTCACTATTGTGCTCCAATGCCATACACAGTGCAAATAGCACTCGCGTCTGTTCCCCGCAAGTACAGTGTACGGACTGAAGAGGAGCTACTGTTCTTGTTTGTTTCCTAAGCAGAGTTGAACTAGTTATGGCCCGTGTGTAGGAAGCACAGTTCTTTTGTTCTGAGCAAGCTCACTGTTCTGGCCCTATAGGAAACACAATAGAGTAGAAGAGTGCTCTTTTCCCTAAAGCAGAGTGTGTTTCTTGTAAGTCGAGCTAGCGTTTGTTTCCCAGTCCTAAATGGAGTTGAATCACATGCAGTTTCTAATCCTACGAGCAAGGGTTGTTTTATGGTAAGAAGAGTCACTATTGCGCTGCCATTGCCATACACAGGACAAATAGCACTGGCGTCTGTTCCCAGCAAGTACAGTGTATTGTACAAAAGAGGATCTACTGTTCTTGTCAGGTTCCTAAGCAGAATTGAACTAGATATGGCCGTGTGTGTAGGAAGCACAGTTCTATTGTTCTGAGCAAGTTCACTCTTCTGGCTCTATAGGAAACACAGTAGAGTAGAAGAGTGCTCTTTTCTAAAAAGCAGAGTGTGTTTCTTGGAAGTCGAGCTAGCATTTGTTTCCTAGTCCTAAATGGAGTTGAGTCACATGCAGTTTTTTTTCCTACGAGCAAGAGTTGTTTTCTGGTAAGACAAGTCACTAATGTGCTCCAATTGCCATACACAGTGCAAATAGCTCTCGCGTCTGTTCCCTGCAAGTACAGTGTATTGGAAGGAAGAGGGGCTATTGTTCTTGTCAGTTTCCTAAGCAGAGTTGAACTAGATATGGCCCATGTGTGTAGGAAGCACAGTTCTTTTGTTCTGAGCAAGCTCACTGTTCGGACCCCATAGGGAAACACAGTAGAGTAGAAGAGTGCTCTTTTCTCAAAAGCAGAGTGTGTTTCATGTAAGGCGAGCTAGCATTTGTTTCCCAGTCCTAAATGGAGTTGAATCTCATGCAGTTTCTGGTCTTACGAGCAAGAGTTGTTTTCTGGTAAGGAAAGTCACTATTGCGATCCCATTGACATACACAGTGCATATAGCACTCGCGTCTGTTCCCAGCAAGTACAGTGTATCCTACTGAAGAGGAGCTAGTGTTCTTGTCAGTTTCCTAAGCAGAGTTGAACTAGATATGGCCCGTGTGTGTAGGAAGCACAGTTCTTTTGTTCTGGAGCAAGCTCACTGTTCTGGCCCTATAGGAAACACAGTAGAGTAGAAGAGTGCTCTTTTATCTAAAGCAGAGTGTGTTTCTTGTAAGGTGAGCTAGCTTTTGTTTCCCAGTCCTAAATGGAGTTGAATCACATGCAGTTTCTGGTCCTACAAGCAAGAGTTGTTTTCTGGTAAGAAGAGTCACTATTGCGCTGCCATTGCCATACACAGGACAAATAGCACTGGCGTCTGTTCCCAGCAAGTACAGTGTATTGGACTGAAGAGGATCTACTGTTCTTGTCAGGTTCCTAAGCAGAATTGAACTAGATATGGCCGTGTGTGTAGGAAGCACAGTTCTTTTGTTCTGAGCAATCTCACTGTTCAGAACCCATAGGAAACACAGTAGAGTAGAAGAGTGCTCTTTTCTCAAAAGCAGAGTGTGTTTCTTGTAAGTCGATCTAGCGTTTGTTTCCCAGTCCTCAATGGAGTTGAGTCACATGCAGTTTTTTGTCCTACGAGCAAGAGTTGTTTTCTGGTAAGACGAGTCACTATTGTGCTCCAATGCCATACACAGTGCAAATAGCACTCGCGTCTGTTCCCCGCAAGTACAGTGTATCGGACTGAAGAGGAGCTACTGTTCTTGTTTGTTTCCTAAGCAGAGTTGAACTAGATATGGCCCCATGTGTGTAGAAAGCACAGTTCTTTTTTTCTGAGCAAGCTCACTGTTTGGACCCCATAGGAAACACAGTAGAGTAGAAGAGTGCTCTTTTCTCAAAAGCAGAGTGTGTTTCTTGTAAGGCGAGCTAGCATTTGTTTCCCAGTCCTAAATGGAGTTGAATCACATGCAGTTTCTGGTCCTACAAGCAAGAGTTGTTTTCTGGTAAGGAAAGTCACTATTGCGCTCCCATTGCCATACACAGTGCAAATAGCACTCGTGTCTGTTCCCAGCAAGTACAGAGTATGGGACTGAAGAGGAGCTACTGTTCTTGTCACTTTCCTAAGCAGAGTTGAACTAGTTATGGCCCGTGTGTAGGAAGCACACTTCTTTTGTTCTGAGCAAGCTCACTGTTCTGGCCCTATAGGAAACACAATAGAGTAGAAGAGTGCTCTTTTCCCTAAAGCAGAGTGTGTTTCTTGTAAGTCGAGCTAGCGTTTGTTTCCCAGTCCTAAATGGAGTTGAATCACATGCAGTTTCTAATCCTACGAGCAAGGGTTGTTTTATGGTAAGAAGAGTCACTATTGAGCTGCCATTGACATACACAGGACAAATAGCACTGGCGTCTGTTCCCAGCAAGTACAGTGTATTGTACAGAAGAGGATCTACTGTTCTTGTCAGGTTCCTAAGCAGAATTGAACTAGATATGGCCGTGTGTGTAGGAAGCACAGTTCTAATGTTCTGAGCAAGTTCACTCTTCTGGCTCTATAGGAAAACACAGTAGAGTAGAAGAGTGCTCTTTTCTCAAAAGCAGAGTGTGTTTCTTGGAAGTCGAGCTAGCGTTTGTTTCCCAGTCCTAAATGGAGTTGAGTCACATGCAGTTTTTTTGTCCTACGAGCAAGAGTTGTTTTCTGGTAAGACAAGTCACTATTGTGCTCCAATGCCAAACACAGTGCAAATAGCACTCGCGTCTGTTCCCGCAAGTACAGTGTATCGGACTGAAGAGGAGCTACTGTTCTTGTTTGTTTCCTAAGCAGAGTTGAACTAGATATGGCCCGTGTGTGTAGAAAGCACAGTTCTTTTGTTCTGAGCAAGCTCACTGTTCGGACCCCATAGGAAACACAGTACAATAGAAGAGTGCTCTTTTCTCAAAAGCAGAGTGTGTTTCTTGTAAGGCGAGCTAGCATTTGTTTCCCAGTCCTAAATGGAGTTGAATCACATGCAGTCTCTGGTCCTACGAGCAAGAGTTGTTTTCTGGTAAGGAAAGTCATTATTGCGCTCCCATTGCCATACACAGTGCAAATAGCACTCGAGTTTGTTCCCAGCAAGTACAGTATATCGGACTGAAGAGGAGCTACTGTTCTTGTCAGTTTTCTAAGCAGAGTTGAACTAGTTATGGGCCCGTGTGTAGGAAGCACAGTTCTTTTGTTCTGAGAAAGGTCACTGTTCTGGCCCTATAGGAAACACAATAGAGTAGAAGAGTGCTCTTTTCCCTAAAGCAGAGTGTGTTTCTTGTAAGGCGAGCTAGCGTTTGTTTCCCAGTCCTAAATGGAGATGAATCACATGCAGTTTCTAGTCCTACGAGCAAGAGTTGTTTTATGATAAGAAGAGTCACTATTGCACTGCCATTGCCATACACAGGACAAACAGCACTGGCGTCTCTTCCCAGCAAGTACAGTGTATTGTACAGAAGAGGATCTACTGTTCTTGTCAGGTTCCTAAGCAGAATTGAACTAGATATGGCCGTGTGTGTAGGAAGCACAGTCTTAATGTTCTGAGCAAGTTCAATCTTCTGGCTCTATAGGAAACACAGTAGAGTAGAAGAGTGCTCTTTTCTCAAAAGCAGAGTGTGTTTCTCGGAAGTCGAGCTAGCGTTTGTTTCCTAGTCCTAAATGGAGTTGAGTCACATGCACTTTTTTGTCCTACGAGCAAGAGTTTTTTTCTGGTAAGACAAGTCACTATTGTGCTCCAATTGCCATACACAGTGCAAATAGCACTCGCGTCTGTTCCCTGCAAGTACAGTGTATTGGAAGGAAGAGGAGCTATTGTTCTTGTCAGTTTCCTAAGCAGAGTTGAACTAGATATGGCCCATGTGTGTAGGAAGCACAGTTCTTTTGTTCTGAGCAAGCTCACTGTTCGGACCCCATAGGAAACACAGTACAGTAGAAGAGTGCTCTTTTCTCTAAAGCACAGTGTGTTTCTTGTAAGGTGAGCCAGCTTTTGTTTCCCAGTCTAAATGGAGTTGAATCACATGCAGTTACTGGTCCTACTAGCAAGAGTTTTTTCTGGTAAGAAGAGTCACTATTGCGCTGCCATTGCCATACACAGGACAAATAGCACTGGCGTCTGTTCCCAGCAAGTACAGTGTATTGGACTATAGAGGATCTACTGTTCTTGTCAGGTTCCTAAGCAGAATTGAACTAGATATGACCGTGTGTGTAGGAAGCACAGTTCTTTTGTTCTGAGCAAGCTCACTGTTCCGACCCCATAGGATACACAGAAGAGTAGAAGAGTGCTCTTTTCTCAAAAGCAGAGTGTGTTTTTTGTAAGTCGAGCTAGCGTTTGTTTCCCAGTCCTAAATGGAGTTGAATCACATGCAGTTTCTAATCCTACGAGCAAGGGTTGTTTTATGGTAAGAAGAGTCACTATTGCGCTGCCATTGCCATACACAGGACAAATAGCCCTGGCGTCTGTTCCCAGCAAGTACAGTGTATTGGACTGAAGAGGATCTACTGTTCTTGTCAGGTTCCTAAGCAGAATTGAACTAGATATGGCCGTGTGTGTAGGAAGCACAGTTCTTTTGTTCTGAGCAAGCTCACTGTTCGGACCTGATAGGAAACACAGTAGAGTAGAAGAGTGCTCTTTTCTCAAAAGCAGAGTGTGTTTCTTGTAAGGCGAGCTAGCGTTTGTTTCCCAGTCCTAAATGGAGTTGAGTCACATGCAGTTTTTTGTCCCACGAGCAAGAGTTGTTTTCTGGTAAGGCGAGTCACTATTGTGCTCCAATGCCATACACAGTGCAAATAGCACTCGCTTCTGTTCCCCGCAAGTACAGTGTATCGGACTGAAGAGGAGCTACTGTTCTTGTCAGTTTCCTAAGCAGAGTTGAACTAGTTATGGCCCGTGTGTGGGAAGCACAGTTCTTTTGTTCTGAGCAAGCTGACTGTTCTGGCCCTATAGGAAACACAATAGAGTAGAAGAGTGCTCTTTTGCCTAAAGCAGAGTGTGTTTCTTGTAAGGCGAGCTAGCGTTTGTTTCCCAGTCCTAAATGGAGTTGAATCACATGCAGTTTCTAGTCCTACGAGCAAGAGTTGTTTTATGGTAAGAAGAGTCACTATTGCGCTCCCATTGCACTACACAAGACAAATAGCACTCGCAACTTTTCCCAGCAAGTACAGTGTATTGGACTGAATAGAGGCTACTGTTCTTGTCAGTTTACTAAGCAGAGTTGAACTAGATATGGTCCGTGTGTGTAGGAAGCACAGTTCTTTTGTTCTGAGCAAGCTCACTGTTTGGACCCCATAGAAAACACAGTAGAGTAGAAGAGTGCTCTTTTCTCTAAAGCAGAGTGTGCTTCCTGTAAGGCGAGCTAGCGTTTGTTTTCCAGTCCTAAATGGAGTGGAATCACATGCAGTTTTTGGTCCTACGAGCAAGAGTTTTTTTCTGGTAAGGAAAGTCACCATTGTGCTCCCATTGCCATACACAGTGCAAATAGCCCTCCCGTCTGTTCCCAGCAATTACAGTGTATTGGACTGAAGAGGAGCTACTGTTCTTCTCAGTTTCCTAAGCGGAGTTGAACTAGATATGGCCCGTGTGTGTAGGAAGCACAGTTCTTTTTTTCTGAGCAAGCTCACTGTTCTGGCCCTATAGGAAACACAGTAGAGTAGAAGAGTGCTCTTTTCTCAAAAGCAAAGTGTGTTTCTTGTAAAGCGAGGTAGAGTTTGTTTCCCAGTCCTAAATGGAGTTTAATCACATGCAGTTTCTGGTCCTATGAGCAAGAGTTGTTTTCTGGTAAGAAGAGTCACTATTGCACTGCCATTGCCCTACACAGGACAAATAGCACTGGCGTCTGTTCCCAGCAAGTACAGTGTATTGGATTCAAGAGGATATACTGTTTTGTCAGGTTCCTAAGCAGACTTGAACTAGATATGGCCGTGAGAGTAGGAAGCACAGTTTTTTTGTTCTGAGCAAGCTCACTGTTCGGAACACATAGGAAACACAGTAGAGTAGAAGAGTGCTCTTTTCTCAAAAGCAGAGTGTGTTTCTTGGAAGTCGAGCTAGCATTTGTTTCCCAGTCCTAAATGGAGTTGAGTCACATGCAGTTTTTTGTCCTACGAGCAAGAGTTGTTTTCTGGTAAGACAAGTCACTATTGTGCTCCAATTGCCATACACAGTGCAAATAGCACTCGCGTCTGTTCCCCGGAAGTACAGTGTATTGTACTGAAGAGGATCTACTGTTCTTGTCAGTTTCCTAAGCAGAGTTGAACTAGATATGGCCCGTGTGTGTAGGAAGCACAGTTGTTTTGTTCTGAGCAAGCTCACTGTTCTGGCCCTATAGGAAACACAGTAGAGTAGAAGAGTGCTCTTTTCTCAAAAGCAGAGTGTGTTTTTGTAAGGCGAGCTAGCGTTTGTTTCCCAGTCCTAAATGGAGAGGAATCACATGCAGTTTCTGGTCCTACGAGCAAGAGTTGTTTTCTGGAAAGAAGAGTCACTATGTGCTGCCATTGCCATACACAGGACAAATAGCACTCGCGTCTGTTCCCAGCAAGTACAGTGTATTGGACTGAAGAGGATCTACTGTTCTTGTCAGGTTCTTAAGCAGAATTGAACTAGATATGGCCGAGTGTGTAGGAAGCACAGTTCTTTGTTCTGAGCAAGCTCACTGTTCTGACCACATAGGAAACACAGTACAGTAGAAGAGTGCTCTTTTCTCAAAAGCAGAGTGTGTTTCTTGTAAGGCGAGCTAGCGTTTGTTTCCCAGTCCTAAATGGAGTTGAGTCACATGCAGTTTTTTGTCCTATGAGCAAGAGTTGTTTTCTGGTAAGGAAAGTCACTATTGCGCTCCCCTTGCAATACATAGTGCAAATAGCTCTCGCGTCTGTTCCCAGCAATACAGTGTATCGGACTGAAGAGGAGCTACTGTTCTTGTCAGTTTCCTAAGCAGAGTTGAACTAGATATGGCCCGTGTGTGTAGGAAGCACCGTTCTTATGTTCTGAGCAAGCTCACTGTTCTGGCCCTATAGGAAACACAGTAGAGTAGAAGAGTGCTCTTTTCTCAAAAGCAGAGTGTGTTTTTGTAAGGCGAGCTAGCGTTTGTTTCCCAGTCCTAAATGGAGTGGAATCACATGCAGTTTGTGGTCCTACGAGCAAGAGTTCTTTTATGGTAAGAATAGTCACTATTACACTGCTATTGCCATATACAGGACAAATAGCACTGGCGTCTGTTCCCATCAAGTACAGTGTATTGGACTGAAGAGGATCTACTGCTCTGGTCAGGTTCCTAAGCAGAATTGAACTAGATATGGCCGTGTGTGTAGGAAGCACAGTTCTTTTGTTCTGACCAAGCTCACTGTTCGGACCCCATAGGAAACACAGTAGAGTAGAAGAGTGCTCTTTTCTCAAAAGCAGAGTGTGTTTCTTGTAAGGCGAGCTAGCGTTTGTTTCCCAGTCCTAAATGGAGTTGAATCACATGCAGTTTCTTGTCCTAAGAGCAAGAGTTGTTTTATGGTAAGAAGAGTCACTATTGCGCTGCCATTGCCATACACAGTACAAATAGCACTGGCGTCTGTTCCCAGCAAGTACAGTGTATTGGACTGAAGAGGATCTACTCTTTTTGTCAGGTTCCTAAGCAGAATTGAACTAGATATGGCCGTGTGTGTAGGAAGCACCGTTCTTATGTTCTGAGCAAGCTCACTGTTCGGACACCATAGGAAATACAGTAGAGTAGAAGAGTGCTCTTTTCTCAAAAGCAGAGTGTGTTTCTTGTAAGGCGAGCTAGCGTTTGTTTCCCAGTCCTAAATGGAGTTGAATCACATGCAGTTTCTGGTCCTAAGAGCAAGAGTTGTTTTCTGGTAAGGAAAGTCACTATTGCGCTCCCATTGCCCTACAAAAGGCAAATAGCACTTGCGTCTTTTCCCAGCAAGTACGGTGTATTGGACTGAATAGGAGCGACTGTTCTTGTCAGTTTCCTAAGCAGAGTTGAACTAGATATGATCCGTGTGTGTAGGAAGCACAGTTCTTTTGTTCTGAGCAAGCTCACGGTTTGGACCCCATAGGAAACACAGTAGAGTAGAAGAGTGCTCTTTTCTCTAAAGCAGAGTGTGTTTCTTGTAAGGCAAGCTAACGTTTGTTTCCCAGTTCTAAATGGAGTTGAGTCACATGCAGTTTTTTGTCCTATGAGCAAGAGTTGTTTTCTGGTAAGACGAGTCACTGTTGTGCTCCAATTTCCATACACAGTGCAAATAGCACTCGCGTCTGTTCCCTGCAAGTAAAGTGTATTGGACTGAATAGGAGCTACTGTTCTTGTCAGTTTCCTAAGCAGAGTTGAACTAGATATGGCCCGTGTGTGTAGGAAGCACAGTTCTTTCGTTCTGAGCAAGCTCACTGTTCGGACCCCATAGGAAACACAGTAGAGTAGAAGAGTGCTCTTTTCTCAAAAGCAGAGTGTGTTTCATGTAAGGCGAGCTAGCACTTGTTTCCCATTCCTAAATGGAGTTGAATCACATGCAGTTTCTAGTCCTATGAGCAAGAGTTGTTTTCTGGTAAGGAAAGTCACTATTGTGCTCCCATTGCAATACACAGTGCAAATAGCACTCGTGTCTGTATCGGACTGAACAGGAGCTACTGTTCTTGTCAGTTTCCTAAGCAGAGTTGAACTAGTTATGGCCCGTGTGTAGGAAGCACAGTTCTTTTGTTTTGAGCAAGCTCACTGTTCTGGCCCTAAGGAAACACAGTAGAGTAGAAGAGTGCTCTTTTCTCTAAAGCAGTGTGTGTTTCTTGTAAAGCGAGCTAGCGTTTCTTTCCCAGTCCTAAATGGAGTTGAATCACATGCAGTTTCTAGTCCTAAGAGCATGAGTTGTTTTATGGTAAGAAGAGTCACTATTGCGCTGCCATTGCCATACACAGGACAAATAGCACTGGCGTCTCTTCCCAGCAAGTACAGTGTATTGGACTGAAGAGGATCTACTGTTCTTGTCAGGTTCCTAAGCAGAATTGAACTAGATATGGCCGTGTGTGTAGGAAGCACAGTTCTTTTGTTCTGAGCAAGCTCACTGTTCGGACACCATAGGAAACACAGTAGAGTAGAAGAGTGCTCTTTTCTCAAAAGCAGAGTGTGTTTCTTGTAAGGCGAGCTAGCGTTTGTTTCCCAGTCCTAAATGGAGTTGAATCACATGCAGTTTCTGGTCCTAAGTGCAAGAGTTGATTTTTGGTAAGGAATGTCACTATTGCGCTCCCCTTGCTATACATAGTTCAAATAGCTCTCGCGTCTATTTCCAGCAAGTACAGTGTATCGGACTGAAGAGGAGCTACTGTTCTTGTCAGTTTCCTAAGCAGAGTGGAACTAGATATGGCCCGTGTGTAGGAAGCACAGTTCTTATGTTCTGAGCAAGCTCACTGTTCTGGCCCTACAGGAAACACAGTAGAGTAGAAGAGTGCTCTTTTCTCAAAAGCAGAGTGTGTTTTTGTAAGGCGACCTAGCGTTTATTTCCTAGTCCTAAATGGAGTTGAATCACATGCAGTTTCTGGTCCTACGAACAAGAATTGTTTTCTGGTAAGGAAAGTCACTATTGCGCTCCCATTGCCCTACAGAAGACAAATAGCACTCGCGTCTTTTCCCAGCAAGTACAGTGTATTGGACTGAATAGGAGCTACTGTTCTTGTCAGTTTACTAAGCAGAGTTGAACTAGATATGGTCCGTGTGTGTAGGAAGCATATTTCTTTTGTTCTGAACAAGCTCACTGTTTGGACCCCATAGGAAACACAGTAGAGTAGAAGAGTGCTCTTTTCTCTAAAGCAGAGTGTGTTTCTTGTAAGGCGTGGAATAACATGCAGTTTCTGGTCCTACGAGCAAGAGTTGTTTAGTGGTAAGGAAAGTCACTATTGTGCTCCCATCGCCATACACAGTGCAAATAGCCCTCCAGTCTGTTCCCAGGAAGTACAGTGTATTAGACTGAAGAGGAGCTACTGTTCTTCTCAGTTTCCTAAGCAGAGTTGAACTAGATATGGCCCGTGGGTTTAGGAAGTACAGTTCCTTTTTTCTGAGCAAGATCACTGTTCTGGCCCTATAGGGAACACAGTAGAGTAGAAGAGTGCTCTTTTCTCAAAAGCAGAGTGTGTTTCTTGTAAAGCGAGCTAGAGTTTGTTTCCCAGTCCTAAATGGAGTTGAATCACATGCAGTTTCTGGTCCTACGAGCAAGAGTTGTTTTCTGGTAAGAAGAGTCACTATTGCGCTGCCATTGCCCTAAACAGGACAAATAGCACTGGCGTCTGTTCCCAGCAAGTACAGTGTATTGGACTGAAGAGGATCTACTGTTCTTGTCAGGTTCCTAAGCAGACTTGAACGAGATATGGCCGTGTGTGTAGGAAGCAAATTTTTTTTGTTCTGAGCAAGCTCACTTTTTGGAACACATGGGAAACAGAGTAGAGTAGAAGAGTGCTCTTTTCTCAAAAGCAGAGTGTGTTTCTTGGAAGTCGAGCTAGAGTTTTTTTCCCAGTCCTAAGTGGAGTTGAGTCACATGCAGTTTTTTGTCCTACGAGCAAGAGTTGTTTTCTGGTAAGGAAAGTCACTATTGCGCTCCCATTGCCATACACAGTGCAAATAGCACTCGCGTCTGTTCTCAGCAAGTACAGTGTATCGAACTGAAGAGGAGCTACTGCTCTTGTCAGTTTCCTAAGCAGAGTTGAACTAGATATGGCCCGTGTGTGTAGGAAGCACAGTTCTTTTGTTTGAGCAAGCTCACTGTTCTGTCCCTACAGGAAACACAGTAGAGTAGATGAGTGCTCTTTTCTCTAAAGCAGAGTGTGTTTCTTGTAAGGCCAGCTCGCGTTTGTTTCCCAGTCCTAAATGGAGTTGAGTCACAGACAGTTTTTGGTCCTACGAGCAAGAGTTGTTTTCTGGTAAGAAGAGTCACTATTGCGCTCTAAATGCCATACACAGTGCAAATAGCACTCGCGTCTGTTCCCAGCAAGTACAGTGTATTGGACTGAATAGGAGCTACTGTTCTTGTCAGTTTCCTAAGCAGAGTTGAACTAGATATGGTCCATGTGTGTAGGAAGCACAGTTCTTTTGTTCTGACCAAGCTGACTGTTTGGACCCCATAGGAAACACAGTAGAGTAGAAGAGTGCTCTTTTCTCAAAAGCAGAGTGTGTTTCTTGTAAGGCGAGCTAGCGTTTGTTTCCCAGTCCTAAATGGAGTGGAATCACATGCAGTTTGTGGTCCTACGAGCAAGAGTTGTTTTATGGTAAGAATAGTCACTATTGCACTCCCATTGCCACATACAGGACAAATAGCACTGGCGTCTGTTCCCAGCAAGTACAGTGTATTGGACTGAAGAGGATCTACTGCTCTGGTCAGGTTCCTAAGCAGAATTGAACTAGATATGGCCGTGTGTGTAGGTAGCACAGTTCTTTTGTTCTGAGCAAGCTCACTGTTCGGACCCCATAGGAAACACAGTAGAGTAGAAGAGTGCTCTTTTCTCAAAAGCAGAGTGTGTTTCTTGTAAGGCGAGCTAGCGTTTGTTTCCCAGTCCTAAATGGAGTTGAATCACATGCAGTTTCTTGTCTTAAGAGCAAGAGTTGTTTTATGGTAAGAAGAGTCACTATTGCGCTGCCATTGCCATACACAGTACAAATAGCACTCGCGTCTGTTCCCAGCAAGTACAGTGTATTGGACTGAATAGGAGCTACTGTTCTTGTCAGTTTCCTAAGCAGAGTTGAACTAGATATGGTCCATGTGTGTAGGTAGCACAGTTCTTTTGTTCTGACCAAGCTCACTGTTTGGACCCCATAGGAAACACAGTAGAGTAGAAGAGTGCTCTTTTCTCAAAAGCAGAGTGTGTTTCTTGTAAGGCGAGCTAGCGTTTGTTTCCCAGTCCTAAATGGAGTGGAATCATATGCAGTTTGTGGTACTACGAGCAAGAGTTGTTTTATGGTAAGAATAGTCACTATTTCACTGCCATTGCCATATACAGGACAAATAGCACTGGCGTCTGTTCCCAGCACGTACAGTGTATTGGACTGAAGAGGATCTACTGCTCTGGTCAGGTTCCTAAGCAGAATTGAACTAGATATGGCCGTGTGTGTAGGAAGCACAATTCTTTTGTTCTGAGCAAGCTCACTGTTTGGAAGCCGTAGGAAACACAGTAGAGTAGAAGAGTGCTCTTTTCTCTAAAGAAGAGTGTGTTTCTTGTAAGGCGAGCTAGCGTTTGTTTGCCAGTTCTAAATGGAGTTGAGTCACATGCAGTTTTTTGTCCTACGAGCAAGAGTTGTTTTCTGGTAAGACGAGTCACTGTTGTGCTCCAATTGCCATACACAGTGCCAATAGCACTCGCGTCTGTTCCCCTCAAGTACAGTGTATTCGACAGAAGAGGAGCTACTGTTCTTTTTTTTTTCCTAAGCAGAGTTGAACTAGGTATGGCCCGTGTGTGTAGGAAGCACAGTTCTTTTGTTCTGAGCAAGCTCACTGGTCGGACCCCATAGGAAACACAGTAGAGTAGAATAGTGCTCTTTTCTCAAAAGCAGAGTGTGTTTCATGTAAGGCGAGCTAGCATTTGTTTCCCATTCCTAAATGGAGTTGAATCTCATGCAGTTTCTGGTCTTATGAGCAAGAGTTGTTTTCTGGTAAGGAAAGTCACTATTGCGCTCCCTTTGACATACATAGTGCAAATAGCACTCGCGTCTGTTCCCAGCAATTACAGTGTATCGGACTGAAGAGGTTCTACTGTTCTTGTCAGTTTCCTAAGCAGAGTTGAACTAGATATGGCCCGTGTGTAGGAAGCACAGTTCTTTTGTTCTGAGCAAGCTCACTGTTCTGGCCCTATAGGAAACACAGTAGAGTAGAAGAGTGCTCTTTTCTCTAAAGCAGAGTGTGTTTATTGTAAGGTGAGCCAGCTTTTGTTTCCGAGTCCTAAATGGAGTTGAATCATATGCAGTTTCTGGTCCTACAAGCAAGAGTTGTTTTCTGGTAAGAAGAGTCACTATTGCGCTGCCATTGCCATACACAGGACAAATAGCACTGGCGTCTGTTCCCAGCAAGTACAGTGTATTGGACTGAATAGGATCTACTGTTCTTGTCAGGTTCCTAAGCAGAATTGAACTAGATATGGCCGTGTGTGTAGGAAGCACAGTTCTTTTTTTCAGAGCAAGCTCACTGTTCGGACACCATAGGAAACACAGTAGAGTAGAAGAGTGCTCTTTTTTCAAAAGCAGAGTGTGTTTCTTGTAAGTCGAGCTAGCATTTGTTTCCCAGTCCTAAATGGAGTTGAGTCACATGCAGTTTTTTGTCCTACGAGCAAGAGTTGTTTTCTGGTAAGACGAGTCACTATTGTGCTCCAATGCCATACACAGTGCAAATAGCACTCGCGTCTGTTCCCCACAAGTACAGTGTATCAGACTGAAGAGGAGCTACTGTTTTTGTCAGGTTCCTAAGCAGAATTGAACTAGATATGGCCATGTGTGTAGGAAGCACAGTTCTAATGTTCTGAGCAAGTTCACTCTTCTGGCTCTATAGGAAACACAGTAGAGTAGAAGAGTGCTCTTTTCTCAAAAGCAGAGTGTGTTTCATGTAAGGCGAGCTAGCACTTGTTTCCCAGTCCTAAATGGAGTTGAATCACATGCAGTTTCTGGTCCTATGAACAAGAGTTGTTTTCTGGTAAGGAAAGTCACTATTGCGCTCCCATTGCCATACACAGTGCAAATAGCACTCGTGTCTGTATCAGACTGAAGAGGAGCTACTGTTCGTGTCAGTTTCCTAAGCAGAGTTGAACTAGATAGGGCCCGTGTGTAGGCAGCACAGTTCTTTTGTTCTGAGCAAGCTCACTGTTCTGGCCCTATAGGAAACACAGTAGAGTAGAAGAGTGCTCTTTTCTCTAAAGCAGTGTGTGTTTCTCGTAAGGCGAGCTAGCATTTGTTTCCCAGTCCTAAATGGAGTTGAATCACATGCAGTTTCTAGTCCTAAGAGCATGAGTTGTTTTATGGTAAGAAGAGTCACTATTGCACTGCCATTGCCATACACAGGACAAATAGCACTGGCGTCTGTTCCCAGCAAGTACAGTGTATTGGACTGAAGAGGATCTACTGTTCTTGTCAGGTTCCTAAGCAGAATTGAACTAGATATGGCCGTGTGTGTAGGAAGCACAGTTCTTTTGTTCTGAGCAAGCTCACTGTTCTGACACCATAGGAAACACAGTAGAGTAGAAGAGTGCTCTTTTCTCAAATGCAGAGTGTGTTTCTTGTAAGGCGAGCTAGCGTTTGTTTCCCAGTCCTAAATGGAGTTGAATCACATGCAGTTTCTGGTCCTAAGAGCAAGAGTTGATTTCTGGTAAGGAAAGTCACTATTGCGCTCCCCTTGCCATACATAGTGCAAATAGCTCTCGCGTCTGTTCCCAGCAAGTACAGTGTATCGGACTGAAGAGGATCTACTGTTCTTGTCAGTTTCCTAAGCAGAGTGGAACTAGATATGGCCCGTGTGTAGGAGCACAGTTCTTTTGTTCTGAGCAAGCTCACTGTTCTGGCCCTACAGGAAACACAGTAGAGTAGAAGAGTGCTCTTTTCTCAAAAGCAGAGTGTGTTTTTGTAAGGCGAGCTAGCAATTGTTTCCTAGTCCTAAATGGAATTGAATCACATGCAGTTTCTGGTCCTACGAACAAGAGTTGTTTTCTGGTAAGGAAAGTCACTATTGCGCTCCCATTGCCCTACACAAGACAAATAGCACTCGCGTCTTTTCCCAGCAAGTACAGTGTATTGGACTGAATAGGAGATACTGTTCTTGTCAGTTTACTAAGCAGAGTTGAACTAGATATGGTCCGTGAGTGTAGGAAGCATAGTTCTTTTGTTCTGAACAAGATCACTGTATGGACCCCATAGGAAACACAGTAGAGTAGAAGAGTGCTCTTTTCTCTAAAGCAGAGTGTGTTTCTTGTAAGGCGAGCTAGCGTTTGTTTCCCAGTCCTAAATGGAGTGGAATCTCATGCAGTTTCTTGTCCTACGAGCAAGAGTTGTTTTCTGGTAAGAAAAGTCACTATTGTGCTCCCATTGCCATACACAGTGCAAAAAGCCTTCCCGTCTGTTCCCAGCAACTACAGTGTATCGAACTGAAGAGGAGCTACTGTTCTTGTCAGTTTCCTAAGCAGAGTTGAACTAGATATGGCCCGTGTGTGTAGGAAGCACAGTTCTTTTGTTCTGAGCAAGCTCACTGTTCTGGCCCTACAGGAAACACAGTAGAGTATATGAGTGCTCTTTTCTCTAAAGCAGAGTGTGTTTCCTGTAAGGCCAGCTCGCGTTTGTTTCCATGTCCTAAATGGAGTTGAGTCACAGACAGTTTTTGGTCCTACGAGCAAGAGTTGTTTTCTGGTAAGAAGAGTCACTATTGCGCTCTAAATGCCATACACAGTGCAAATAGCACTCGCGTCTGTTCCCAGCAAGTACAGTGTATTGGACTGAATAGGAGCTACTGTTCTTGTCAGTTTCCTAAGCAGAGTTGAACTAGATATGGTCCATATGTGTAGGAAGCACAGTTCTTTTGTTCTGACCAAGATCACTGTTTGGACCCCATAGGAAACACAGTAGAGTAGAAGAGTGCTCTTTTCTCAAAAGCAGAGTGTGTTTCTTGTAAGGCGAGCTAGCGTTTGTTTCCCAGTCCTAAATGGAGTGGAATCACATGCAGTTTGTGGTCCTACGAGCAAGAGTTGTTTTATGGTAAGAATAGTCACTATTGCGCTGCCATTGCCACATACAGGACAAATAGCACTGGCGTCTGTTCCCAGCAAGTACAGTGTATTGGACTGAAGAGGATCTACTGCTCTGGTCAGGTTCCTAAGCAGAATTGAACTAGATATGGCCGTGGGTGTAGGAAGCACAGTTCTTTTGTTCTGAGCATGCTCACTGTTCGGACCCCATAGGAAACACAGTAGAGTAGAAGAGTGCTATTTTCTCAAAAGCAGAGTGTGTTTCTTGAAAGGCGAGCTAGCGTTTGTTTTCCATTCCTAAATGGAGTTGAATCACATGCAGTTTCTGGTCCTACGAACAAGAGTTGTTTTCTGGTAAGGAAAGTCACTATTGCGCTCCAATTGCCATACACAGGGCAAATAGCACTCGCATCTTTTCCCAGCAAGTACAGTGTATTGGACTGAATAGGAGCTACTGTTCTTGTCAGTTTCCTAAGCAGAGTTGAACTACATATGGTCCTCGAGTGTAGGAAGGACAGTTTTTTTGTTCTGAGCAAGCTCACTGTTTGGACCCCATAGGAAACACAGTAGAGTAGAAGAATGCTCTTTTCTCTAAAGCAGAGTGTGTTTCTTGTAAGGCGAGCTAGCGTTTGTGTCCCAGTCCTAAATGGAATGGAATCACATGCAGTTTCTGGTCCTACGAGCAAGAGTTGTTTTATGGTAAGAATAGTCACTATTGCGCTGCCATTGCCATACACAGGACAAATAGCACTGGTGTCTGTTCCCAGCAAGTACAGTATATTGGACTGAAGAGGATCTACTGTTCTTGTCAGGTTCCTAAGCAGAATTGAACTAGATATGGCCGTGTGTGTAGGAAGCACAGTTCTTTTGTTCTGAGCAAGCTCACTGTTCGGACACCATAGGAAACACAGTAGAGTAGAAGAGTGCTCTTTTCTCAAAAGCAGAGTGTGTTTCTTGTAAGGCGAACTAGCATTTGTTTCACAGTCCTAAATGGAGTTGAATCACATGCAGTTTCTGGTCCTAAGACCAAGAGTTGATTTCTGGTAAGGAAAGTCACTATTGCGCTCCCCTTGCCATACATAGTGCAAATAGCTCTCGCGTCTGTTCCCAGGAAGTACAGTGTATCGGACTGAAGAGGATCTACTGTTCTTGTCAGTTTCCTAAGCAGAGTGTAACTAGATATGGCCCGTGTGTAGGAGAACAGTTCTTATGTTCTGAGCAAGCTCATTGTTCTGGCCCTACAGGAAACACAGTAGAGTAGAAGAGTGCTCTTTTCTCAAAAGCAGAGTGTTTTTGTAAGGCGAGCTAGGGTTTGTTTCCTAGTCCTAAATGGAGTTGAATCACGTGCAGTTTCTGGTCCTACGAACAAGAGTTGTTTTCTGGTAAGGAAAGACACTATTGCGCTCCCATTGCCCTACACAAGACAAATAGCACTCGCATCTTTTCCCAGCAAGTACAGTGTATTGGACTGAATAGGAGCTACTGTTCTTGTCAGTTTACTAAGCAGAGTTGAACTAGATATGGTCCGTGTGTGTAGGAGGCCTAGTTTTTTTGTTCTGAACAAGCTCACTGTTTGGACCCCATAGGAAACACGGTAGAGTAGAAGAGTGCTCTTTTCTCTAAAGGAGAGTGTGTTTCATGTAAGGCGAGCTAGCGTTTGTTTCCCAGTCCTAAATGGAGTGTAATCACATGCAGTTTCTGGTCCTACGAGCAAGAGTTGTTTTTTGGTAAGGAAAGTCACTATTGCGCTCCCATTGCCATACACAGTGCAAATAGCCCTCCTGTCTGTTCCCAGCAAGTACAGTGTATTGGACTGAAGAGGAGCTACCGTTCTTCTCAGTTTCCTAAGCAGAGTTGAACTAGATATGGCCTGTGTGTTTAGGAAGTACAGTTCCTTTTTTCTGAGCAAGCTCACTGTTCTGGCCCTATAGGAAACACAGTAGAGTAGAAGAGTGCTCTTTTCTCAAAAGCAGAGTGTGTTTCTTGTAAATCGAGCTAGAGTTTGTTTCCCAGTCCTAAATGGAGTTGAATCCCATGCAGTTTCTGGTCCTATGAGCAAGAGTTGTTTTCTGGTAAGAAGAGTCACTATTGCACTGCCATTGCCCTACACAGGACAAATAGCACTGGCGTCTGTTCCCAGCAAGTACAGTGTATTGGACTGAAGAGGATCTACTGTTCTTGTCAGGTTCCTAAGCAGACTTGAACGAGATATGACCCTGTGTGTAGGAAGCTCAGTTTTTGTGTTCTGAGCAAGTTCACTTTTCAGAACACATAGGAAACACAGTAGAGTAGAAGAGTGCTCTTTTTTCAAAAGCAGAGTGTGTTTCTGGTAAGTCGAGCTAGCATTTGTTTCCCAGTCCTAAATGGAGTTGAGTCACATGCAGTTTTTTGTCCTACGAGCAAGAGTTGTTTTCTGGTAAGACGAGTCACTATTGTGCTCCAATGCCATACACAGTGCAAATAGCACTCGCGTCTGTTCCCCACAAGTACAGTGTATCAGACTGAAGAGGAGCTACTGTTTTTGTCAGGTTCCTAAGCAGAATTGAACTAGATATGGCCATGTGTGTAGGAAGCACAGTTCTAATGTTCTGAGCAAGTTCACTCTTCTGGCTCTATAGGAAACACAGTAGAGTAGAACAGTGCTCTTTTCTCAAATGCAGAGTGTGTTTCTTGTAAGGAGAGCTAGCGTTTGTTTCCCAGTCCTAAATGGAGTTGAATCACATGCAGTTTCTGGTCCTAAGAGCAAGAGTTGTTTTCTGGTAAGGAAAGTCACTATTGCGCTCCCCTTGCCATACATAGTGCAAATAGCTCTCACATCTGTTCCCAGCAAGTACAGTGTATCGGACTGAAGAGGATCTACTGTTCTTGTCAGTTTCCTAAGCAAATTGGAACTAGATATGGCCCGTGTGTAGGAGCACAGTTCTTTTGTTCTGAGCAAGCTCACTGTTCTGGCCCTACAGGAAACACAGTAGAGTAGAAGAGTGCTCTTTTCTCAAAAGCAGAGTGTGTTTTTGTAAGGCGAGCTAGCAATTGTTTCCTAGTCCTAAATGGAGTTGAATCACATGCAGTTTCTGGTCCTACGAACAAGAGTTGTTTTCTGGTAAGGAAAGTCACTATTGCGCTCCCATTGCCCTACACAAGACAAATAGCACTCGCGTCTTTTCCCAGCAAGTACAGTGTATTGGACTGAATAGGAGATACTGTTCTTGTCAGTTTACTAAGCAGAGTTGAACTAGATATGGTCCGTGTGTGTAGGAAGCACAGTTCTTTTGTTCTGACCAAGCACACTGTTTGGACCCCATAGGAAACACAGTAGAGTAGAAGAGTGCTCTTTTCTCAAAAGCAGAGTGTGTTTCTTATAAGGCGAGCTAGCGTTTGTTTCCTAGTAATAAATGGAGTGGAATCACATGCAGTTTGTGGTCCTACGAGCAAGAGTTGTTTTATGGTAATAATAGTCACTATTGCGCTGCCATTGCCACATACAGGACAAATAGCACTGGCGTCTGTTCCCAGCAAGTACAGTGTATTGGACTGAAGAGGATCTACTGCTCTGGTGTGGTTTCTAAGCAGAATTGAACTAGATATGGCCGTGGGTTTAGGAAGCACAGTTCTTTTGTTCTGAGCATGCTCACTGTTCGGACCCCATAGGAAACACAGTAGAGTAGAAGAGTGCTATTTTCTCAAAAGCAGAGTGTGTTTCTTGTAAGGCGAGCTA
Organism: Peromyscus eremicus; assembly: GCF_949786415.1. Taxonomy (NCBI): domain Eukaryota; kingdom Metazoa; phylum Chordata; class Mammalia; order Rodentia; family Cricetidae; genus Peromyscus; species Peromyscus eremicus. The sequence continues at coordinate 56,330 of NW_026735069.1, forward strand.
GCGTTTGTTTTCCATTCCTAAATGGAGTTGAATCACATGCAGTTTCTGGTCCTACGAACAAGAGTTGTTTTCTGGTAAGGAAAGTCACTATTGCGCTCCAATTGCCATACACAGGGCAAATAGCACTCGCATCTTTTCCCAGCAATTACAGTGTATTGGACTGAATAGGAGCTACTGTTCTTGTCAGTTTCCTAAGCAGAGTTGAACTACATATGGTCCTCGAGTGTAGGAAGGACAGTTTTTTTGTTCTGAGCAAGCTCACTGTTTGGACCCCATAGGAAACACAGTAGAGTAGAAGAGTGCTCTTTTCTCTAAAGCAGAGTGTGTTTCTTGTAAGGCGAGCTAGCGTTTGTGTCCCAGTCCTAAATGGAATGGAATCACATGCAGTTTCTGGTCCTACGAGCAAGAGTTGTTTTATGGTAAGAATAGTCACTATTGCGCTGCCATTGCCATACACTGGACAAATAGCACTGGTGTCTGTTCCCAGCAAGTACAGTATATTGGACTGAAGAGGATCTACTGTTCTTGTCAGGTTCCTAAGCAGAATTGAACTAGATATGGCCGTGTGTGTAGGAAGCACAGTTCTTTTGTTCTGAGCAAGCTCACTGTTCGGACACCATAGGAAACACAGTAGAGTAGAAGAGTGCTCTTTTCTCAAAAGCAGAGTGTGTTTCTTGTAAGGCGAACTAGCATTTGTTTCACAGTCCTAAATGGAGTTGAATCACATGCAGTTTCTGGTCCTAAGACCAAGAGTTGATTTCTGGTAAGGAAAGTCACTATTGCGCTCCCCTTGCCATACATAGTGCAAATAGCTCTCGCGTCTGTTCCCAGCAAGTACAGTGTATCGGACTGAAGAGGATCTACTGTTCTTGTCAGTTTCCTAAGCAGAGTGTAACTAGATATGGCCCGTGTGTAGGAGCACAGTTCTTATGTTCTGAGCAAGCTCATTGTTCTGGCCCTACAGGAAACACAGTAGAGTAGAAGAGTGCTCTTATCTCTAAAGCAGTGTGTGTTTCTCGTAAGGCGAGCTAGCGTTTGTTTCCCAGTCCTAAATGGAGTTGAATCACATGCAGTTTCTAGTCCTAAGAGCATGAGTTGTTTTATGGTAAGAAGAGTCACTATTGCGCTGCCATTGCCATACACAGGACAAATAGCACTGGCGTCTGTTCCCAGCAAGTACAGTGTATTGGACTGAAGAGGATCTACTGTTCTTGTCAGGTTCCTAAGCAGAATTGAACTAGATATGGCCGTGTGTGTAGGAAGCACAGTTCTTTTGTTCTGAGCAAGCTCACTGTTCTGACACCATAGGAAACACAGTAGAGTAGAAGAGTGCTCTTTTCTCAAATGCAGAGTGTGTTTCTTGTAAGGCGAGCTAGCGTTTGTTTCCCAGTCCTAAATGGAGTTGAATCACATGCAGTTTCTGGTCCTAAGAGCAAGAGTTGATTTCTGGTAAGGAAAGTCACTATTGCGCTCCCCTTGCCATACATAGTGCAAATAGCTCTCGCGTCTGTTCCCAGCAAGCACAGTGTATCGGACTGAAGAGGATCTACTGTTCTTGTCAGTTTCCTAAGCAGAGTGGAACTAGATATGGCCCGTGTGTAGGAGCACAGTTCTTTTGTTCTGAGCAAGCTCACTGTTCTGGCCCTACAGGAAACACAGTAGAGTAGAAGAGTGCTCTTTTCTCAAAAGCAGAGTGTGTTTTTGTAAGGCGAGCTAGCAATTGTTTCCTAGTCCTAAATGGAGTTGAATCACATGCAGTTTCTGGTCCTACGAACAAGAGTTGTTTTCTGGTAAGGAAAGTCACTATTGCGCTCCCATTGCCCTACACAAGACAAATAGCACTCGCGTCTTTTCCCAGCAAGTACAGTGTATTGGACTGAATAGGAGATACTGTTCTTGTCAGTTTACTAAGCAGAGTTGAACTAGATATGGTCCGTGAGTGTAGGAAGCATAGTTCTTTTGTTCTGAACAAGATCACTGTTTGGACCCCATAGGAAACACAGTAGAGTAGAAGAGTGCTCTTTTCTCTAAAGCAGAGTGTGTTTCTTGTAAGGCGAGCTAGCGTTTGTTTCCCAGTCCTAAATGGAGTGGAATCACATGCAGTTTCTGGTCCTACGAGCAAGAGTTGTTTTCTGGTAAGAAAAGTCACTATTGCGCTCCCATTGCCATACACAGTGCAAATAGCCTTCCCGTCTGTTCCCAGCAAGTACAGTGTATCGAACTGAAGAGGAGCTACTGTTCTTGTCAGTTTCCTAAGCAGAGTTGAACTAGATATGGCCCGTGTGTGTAGGAAGCACAGTTCTTTTGTTCTGAGCAAGCTCACTGTTCTGGCCCTACAGGAAACACAGTAGAGTATATGAGTGCTCTTTTCTCTAAAGCAGAGTGTGTTTCCTGTAAGGCCAGCTCGCGTTTGTTTCCAAGTCCTAAATGGAGTTGAGTCACAGACAGTTTTTGGTCCTACGAGCAAGAGTTGTTTTCTAGTAAGAAGAGTCACTATTGCGCTCTGAATGCCATACACAGTGCAAATAGCACTCGCGTCTGTTCCCAGCAAGTACAGTGTATTGGACTGAATAGGAGCTACTGTTCTTGTCAGTTTCCTAAGCAGAGTTGAACTACATATGGTCCATATGTGTAGGAAGCACAGTTCTTTTGTTCTGACCAAGATCACTGTTTGGACCCCATAGGAAACACAGTAGAGTAGAAGAGTGCTCTTTTCTCAAAAGCAGAGTGTGTTTCTTGTAAGGCGAGCTAGCGTTTGTTTCCCAGTCCTAAATGGAGTGGAATCACATGCAGTTTGTGGTCCTACGAGCAAGAGTTGTTTTATGGTAAGAATAGTCACTATTGCGCTGCCATTGCCATACACAGGACAAATAGCACTGGTGTCTGTTCCCAGCAAGCGCAGTGTATTGGACTGAAGAGGATCTACTGTTCTTGTCAGGTTCCTAAGCAGAATTGAACTAGATATGGCCGTGTGTGTAGGAAGCACAGTTCTTTTGTTCTGAGCAAGCTCACTGTTCAGACACCATAGGAAACACATTAGAGTAGAAGAGTGCTCTTTTCTCAAAAGCAGAGTGTGTTTCTTGTAAGGCGAGCTAGCGTTCGTTTCACAGTCCTAAATGGAGTTGAATCACATGCAGTTTCTGGTCCTAAGAGCAAGAGTTGATTTCAGGTAAGGAAAGTCACTATTGCGCTCCCCTTGCCATACATAGTGCAAATAGCTCTCGCGTCTTTTCCCAGCAAGTACAGTGTATCAGACTGAAGAGGAGCTACTGTTCTTGTCAGTTTCCTAAGCAGAGTGGATCTAGATATGGCCCCTGTGTAGGAGCACAGTTCTTATGTTCTGAGCAAGCTCATTATTCTGGCCCTACAGGAAACACAGTAGAGTAGAAGAGTGCTCTTTTCTCAAAAACAGAGTGTGTTTTTGTAAGGCGAGCTAGCGTTTGTTTCCTAGTCCTAAATGGAGTTTAATCACATGCAGTTTCTGGTCCTACGATCAAGAGTTGTTTTCTGGTAAGGAAAGTCACTATTGCGTTCCCATTGCCCTACACAAGACAAATAGCACTCGCGTCTTTTCCCAGCAAGTACAGTGTATTGCACTGAATAGGAGCTACTGTTCTTGTCAGTTTACTAAGCAGAGTTGAACTAGACATGATCCGTGTGTGTAGGAAGCATAGTTCTTTTGTTCTGAACAAGCTCACTGTTTGGACCCCATAGGAAACACAGTAGTGTAGAAGAGTGCTCTTTTCTCTAAAGGAGAGTGTGTTTCTTGTAAGGCGAGCTAGCGTTTGTTTCCCAGTCCTAAATGGAGTGGAATCACATGCAGTTTCTGGTCCTACGAGCAAGAGTTGTTTTCTGGTAAGGAAAGTCACTATTGTGCTCCCATTGCCATACACAGTGCAAATCGAACTGGCGTCTGTTCCCAGCAATTACAGTGTATTGGACTGAAGAGGAGCTACTGTTCTTGAGAGTTTCCTAAGCAGAGTTGAACTAGATATGGCCCGTGTGTTTAGGAAGTACAGTTCCTTTTTTCTGAGCAAGCTCACTGTTCTGGCCCTATAGGAAACACAGTAGAGTAGAAGAGTGCTCTTTTCTCAAAAGCAGAGTATGTTTCTTGTAAAGCGAGCTACAGTTTGGTTCCCAGTCCTAAATGGAGTTGAATCACATGCAGTTTCTGGTCCTACGAGCAAGAGTTGTTTTCTGTTAAGAAGAGTCACTATTGCACTGCCATTGCCCTACACAGGACAAATAGCACTGGCGTCTGTTCCCAGCAAGTACAGTGTATTGGACTGAAGAGGATCTACTCTTCTTGTCAGGTTCCTAAGCAGACTTGAACGAGATATGACCCTGTGTGTAGGAAGCACAGTTTTTTTGTTCTGAGCAAGCTCACTTTTCAGAACACATAGGAAACACAGTAGAGTAGAAGAGTGCTCTTTTCTCTAAAGCAGAGTGTGTTTCTTGGAAGTCGAGCTAGCATTTGTTTCCCAGTCCTAAACGGAGTTGAGTCACATGCAGTTTTTTGTCCTACGAGCAAGAGAGGTTTTCTCGTAAGACAAGTCACTGTTGCACTCCCATTGCCATACACAGTGCAAATAGCACTCGCGTCTGTTCTCAGCAAGTACAGTGTATTGAACTGAAGAGGAGCTACTGTTCTTGTCAGTTACCTAAGCAGAGTTGAACTAGATATGGCCCTTTTGTGTAGGAAGCTCAGTTCTTTTGTTCTGAGCAAGCTGACTGTTCTGGCCCTACAGGAAACACAGTAGAGTAGATGAGTGCTCTTTTCTCTAAAGCAGAGTGTGTTTCTTGTAAGGCCAGCTCGCGTTTGTTTCCCAGTCCTAAATGGAGTTGAGTCACAGACAGTTTTTGGTCCTACGAGCAAGAGTTGTTTTCTGGTAAGTAGAGTCACTATTGCGCTCTAAATGCCATACACAGTGCAAATAGCACTCACGTCTGTTCCCAGCAAGTACAGTGTATTGGACTGAATAGGAGCTACTGTTCTTGTCAGTTTCCTAAACAGAGTTGAACTACATATGGTCCATGTGTGTAGGAAGCACAGTTCTTTTGTTCTGACCAAGCACACTGTTTGGACCCCATAGGAAACACAGTAGAGTAGAAGAGTGCTCTTTTCTCAAAAGCAGAGTGTGTTTCTTATAAGGCGAGCTAGCGTTTGTTTCCTAGTCCTAAATGGAGTGGAATCACATGCAGTTTGTGGTCCTACGAGCAAGAGTTGTTTTATGGTAATAATAGTCACTATTGTGGTGCCATTGCCACATACAGGACAAATAGCACTGGCGTCTGTTCCCAGCAAGTACAGTGTATTGGACTGAAGAGGATCTACTGCTCTGGTCAGGTTCCTAAGCAGAATTGAACTAGATATGGCCGTGGGTGTAGGAAGCACAGTTCTTTTGTTCTGAGCATGCTCACTGTTCGTACCCCATAGGAAACACAGTAGAGTAGAAGAGTGCTATTTTCTCAAAAGCAGAGTGTGTTTCTTGTAAGGCGAGCTAGCGTTTGTTTTCCATTCCTAAATGGAGTTGAATCACATGCAGTTTCTGGTCCTACGAACAAGAGTTGTTTTCTGGTAAGGAAAGTCACTATTGCGCTCCAATTGCCATACACAGGGCAAATAGCACTCGCATCTTTTCCCAGCAAGTACAGTGTATTGGACTGAATAGGAGCTACTGTTCTTGTCAGTTTCCTAAGCAGAGTTGAACTACATATGGTCCTCGAGTGTAGGAAGGACAGTTTTTTTGTTCTGAGCAAGCTCACTGTTTGGACCCCATAGGAAACACAGTAGAGTAGAAGAGTGCTCTTTTCTCTAAAGCAGAGTGTGTTTCTTGTAAGGCGAGCTAGCGTTTGTGTCCCAGTCCTAAATGGAATGGAATCACATGCAGTTTCTGGTCCTACGAGCAAGAGTTGTTTTATGGTAAGAATAGTCACTATTGCGCTCCCATTGCCCTACACAAGGCAAATAGCACTCGCGTCTTTTCCCAGCAAGTACAGTGTATTGGACTGAATAGGAGCTACTGTTCTTGTCAGTTTACTAAGCAGAGTTGAACTAGATATGGGCCGTGTGTGTAGGAAGCACAGTTCTTTTGTTCTGAGCAAGCTCACTGTTTGGACCCCATAGGAAACACAGTAGAGTAGAAGAGTGCTCTTATCTCTGAAGCAGAGTGTGTTTCTTGTAAGGAGAGCTAGCGTTTGTTTCCCAGTCCTAAATGGAGTTGAATCACATGCAGTTTCTGGTGCTATGAGCAAGAGTTGTTTTCTGGTAAGGAAAGTCACTTTTGTGCTCCCATTGCCATACACAGTGCAAATCGCACATGCGTCTGTTCCCAGCAAGTACAGTGTATTGGACTGAAGAGGAGCTACTGTTCTTCTCAGTTTCATAAGCAGAATTGAACTAGATATGGCCGTGTGTGTAGGAAGCACAGTTCTTTTGTTCTGAGCAAGCTCACTGTTCGGACCCTATAGGAAACACAGTAGAGTAGAAGAGTGCTCTTTTCTCAAAAGCATAGTGTGTTTCTTGTAAGGCGAGCTAGCGTTTGTTTCCCAGTCCTAAATGGAGTTGAATCACATGCAGTTTCTGGTCCTACGAGCAAGAGTTGTTTTCTGGTAAGAAGAGTCACTATTGCGCTGCCATTGCCATACACAGGACAAATAGCACTGGCGTCTGTTCCCAGCAAGTACAGTGTATTGGACTGAAGAGGATCTACTGTTCTTGTCAGGTTCCTAAGCAGAATTGAACTAGATATGGCCGTGTGTGTAGGAAGCACCGTTTTTTTGTTCTGAGCAAGCTCACTGTTCGGAACTCATAGGAAACACAGTAGAGTAGTAGTGTGCTCTTTTCTCAAAAGCAGAGTGTGTTTCTTGGAAGTCGAGCTAGCGTTTGTTTCCCAGTCCTAAATGGAGTTGAGTCACATGCAGTTTTTTGTCCTACGAGCAAGAGTTGTTTTCTGGTATGACTAGTCACTATAGTGCTCCAATTGCCATACACAGTGCAAATAGCACTCGCGTCTGTTCCCCGCAAGTACAGTGTATTGGACTAAAGAGGAGCTACTGTTCTTGTCAGTTTCCTAAGCAGAGTTGAACTAGATATGGCCCATGTGTGTAGGAAGCACATTTCTTTTGTTCTGAGCAAGCTCACTGTTCTGGCCCAGTAGGAAACACAGAGGAGTAGAAGAGTGCTCTTTTCTCTAAAGCAGAGTGTGTTTCTTGTAAGGCGAGCTAGCTTTTGTTTCCCAGTCCTAAATGGAGTTGAATCACATGCAGTTTCTGGTCCTACGAGCAAGAGTTGTTTTCTGGTAAGACAAGTCACTATTGGGCTCCAATTGCCATACACAGTGCAAATAGCACTTGCGTCTGTTCCCCGCAGGTACAGTGTATTGGACTGAAGAGGATCTAGTGTTCTTTTCAGTTTCCTAAGAAGAGTTGAACTAGATATGGCCCGTGTGTGTAGGAAGCACAGTTCTTTTGTTCTGAGCAAGCTCACTGTTCGGACCACATAGGAAGCACAGTAGAGCAGAAGAGTGCTCTTTTCTCAAAAGCAGAGTGTGTTTCATGTAAGGCAACCTAGCATTTGTTTCCCAGACCTAAATGGAGTTGAATCACATGCAGTTTCTGGTCCTATGAGCAAGAGTTGTTTTCTGGTAAGGAAAGTCATTATTGTGCTCCCATTGCCATACACAGTGCAAATAGCACTTGCGTCTGTTCCCAGCAAGTACAGTGTATTGGACTGAATAGGAGCTACTGTTCTTGTCAGTTTACTAAGCAGAGTTGAACTAGATATGGTCCGTGTGTAGGAAGCACAGTTCTTTGTTCTGAGCAAGCTCACTGTTCTGGCCACATAGGAAACACAGTAGAGTAGAAGAGTGCATATTTCTCTAAAGCAGAGTGTGTTTCTTGTAAGGCGAGCTAACGTTTGTTTCCCAGTCCTAAATGGAGTATAATCACATGCAGTTTCTGGTCCTACGAGCAAGATTTGTTTTCTGGTAAGGAAAGTCACTATTGTGCTCCCATTGCCATACACAGTGCAAATAGCCCTCCCATCTTTTCCCAGCAAGTGCAGTGTATTGGACTGAATAGGAGCTACTGTTCTTGTCAGTTTACTAAGCAGAGTTGAACCAGATATGGCCGTGTGAGTAGGAAGTACAGTTTTTTTGTTCTGAGCAAGCTCACTGTTCGGAACACATAGGAAACACAGTAGAGTACAAGAGTGCTCTTTCCTCAAAAGCAGAGTGTGTTTCTTGTAAGGCGAGCTAGCGTTTGTTTCCCAGTCCTAAATGGAGTTGAATCACATGCAGTTTCTGGTCCTACGAGCAAGAGTTGTTTTATGGTAAGAAGAGTCACTATTGTGCTGCCATTGACATATACAGGACAAATAGCACTGGCGTCTGTTCCCAGCAAGTACAGTGTATTGGACTGAAGAGGATCTACTGTTCTTGTCAGGTTCCTAAGCAGAATTGAACTAGATATGTCCGTGTGTGTAGGAATCACAGTTTTGTTTGTTCTGAGCAAGCTCACTGTTCGGACAACATAGGAAACACAGTAGAGTAGAAGAGTGCTCTTTTCTCAAAAGCAGAGTGTGTTTCTTGTAAGGCAAGCTAGCGTTTGTTTCCCAGTTCTAAAAGGAGTTGAATCACATGCAGTTTCTGGTCCTAAGAGCAAGAGTTGTTCATTGGAAAGGAAAGTCACTATTGCGCTCCCCTTGCCATACACATTGCAAATAGCTCTCGCGTCTGTTCCCAGCAAGTACAGTGTATCAGACTGAAGAGGAGCTACTGTTCTTGTCAGTTTCCTAAGCAGAGTTGAACTAGATATGGCCCGTGTGTGTAGGAAGCACAGTTCTTATTTTCTGAGCAAGCTCACTGTTCTTGCCCTATAGGAAACACTGTAGAGTAGAAGAGTGCTCTTTTCTCAAAAGCAGAGTGTGTTTTTGTAAGGCGAGCTAGCGTTTGTTTCCCAGTCCTAAATGGAGTTGAATCACATCCAGTTTCTGGTCCTATTAACAAGACTTGTTTTCTGGTAAGGAAAGTCACTATTGCGCTCCCATTGCCCTTCACAAGGCAAATAGCACTCGCGTCTTTTCCCAGCAAGTACAGTGTATTGGACTGAATAGGAGCTACTCTTCTTGTCAGTTTACGAAGCAGAGTTGAACTAGATATGGTCCGTGTGTGTAGGAAGCACAGTTCTTTTGTTCTGAGCAAGCTCACTGTTTGGACCCCATAGGAAACACAGTAGAGTAGAAGAGTGCTCTTTTCTCTAAAGCAGAGTGTGTTTCTTGTAAGGCAAGCTACCGTTTGTTTCCCAGACATAAATGGAGTGGAATCTCATGCAGTTTCTGGTCCTACGAGCAAGAGTTGTTTTCTGGTAAGAGAGTCACTATTGCGCTCCCATTGCCATACACAGGGCAAATAGCCCTCCCGTCTGTTCCCAGCAAGTACAGTGTATTGGACTGAAGAGGAGCTACTGTTCTTCTCAGTTTCCTAAGCAGAGTTGAACTAGATATGGTCCGTGTGTGTAGGAAGCACAGTTCTTTTGTTCCGAGCAAGCTCACTGTTCTGGCCCTATAGGAAACACAGTAGAGTAGAAGAGTGCTCTTTTCTCAAAAGCAGAGTGTGTTTCTTGTAAAGCGAGCTAGAGTTTGTTTCCCAGTCCTAAATGGAGTTGAATCACATGCAGTTTCTGGTCCTACGAGCTAGAGTTGTTTTCTGGTAAGGAAAGTCATTATTGCGCTCCCATTGCCATACACAGTGCAAATAGCACTCGCGTCTGTTCCCAGCAAGTACAGTGTATTGGACTGAATAGGAGCTACTGTTCTTGTCAGTTTACTAAGCAGAGTTGAACTAGATATGGTCCGTGTGTAGGAAGCACAGTTCTTTGTTCTGAGCAAGCTCACTGTTCTGGCCACATAGGAAACACAGTAGAGTAGAAGAGTGCATATTTCTCTAAAGCAGAGTGTGTTTCTTGTAAGGCGAGCTAACGTTTGTTTCCCAGTCCTAAATGGAGTATAATCACATGCAGTTTCTGGTCCTACGAGCAAGATTTGTTTTCTGGTAAGGAAAGTCACTATTGTGCTCCCATTGCCATACACAGTGCAAATAGCCCTCCCATCTTTTCCCAGCAAGTGCAGTGTATTGGACTGAATAGGAGCTACTGTTCTTGTCAGTTTACTAAGCAGAGTTGAACCAGATATGGCCGTGTGAGTAGGAAGTACAGTTTTTTTGTTCTGAGCAAGCTCACTGTTCGGAACACATAGGAAACACAGTAGAGTACAAGAGTGCTCTTTTCTCAAAAGCAGAGTGTGTTTCTTGTAAGGCGAGCTAGCGTTTGTTTCCCAGTCCTAAATGGAGTTGAATCACATGCAGTTTCTGGTCCTACGAGGAAGAGTTGTTTTATGGTAAGAAGAGTCACTATTGTGCTGCCATTGACATATACAGGACAAATAGCACTGGCGTCTGTTCCCAGCAAGTACAGTGTATTGGACTGAAGAGGATCTACTGTTCTTGTCAGGTTCCTAAGCAGAATTGAACTAGATATGTCCGTGTGTGTAGGAATCACAGTTTTGTTTGTTCTGAGCAAGCTCACTGTTCGGACAACATAGGAAACACAGTAGAGTAGAAGAGTGCTCTTTTCTCAAAAGCAGAGTGTGTTTCTTGTAAGGCAAGCTAGCGTTTGTTTCCCAGTTCTAAAAGGAGTTGAATCACATGCAGTTTCTGGTCCTAAGAGCAAGAGTTGTTCACTGGAAAGGAAAGTCACTATTGCGCTCCCCTTGCCATACACATTGCAAATAGCTCTCGCGTCTGTTCCCAGCAAGTACAGTGTATCAGACTGAAGAGGAGCTACTGTTCTTGTCAGTTTCCTAAGCAGAGTTGAACTAGATATGGCCCGTGTGTGTAGGAAGCACAGTTCTTATTTTCTGAGCAAGCTCACTGTTCTTGCCCTATAGGAAACACTGTAGAGTAGAAGAGTGCTCTTTTCTCAAAAGCAGAGTGTGTTTTTGTAAGGCGAGCTAGCGTTTGTTTCCCATTCCTAAATCGAGTTGAATCACATCCAGTTTCTGGTCCTATTAACAAGACTTGTTTTCTGGTAAGGAAAGTCACTATTGCGCTCCCATTGCCCTTCACAAGGCAAATAGCACTCGCGTCTTTTCCCAGCAAGTACAGTGTATTGGACTGAATAGGAGCTACTCTTCTTGTCAGTTTACGAAGCAGAGTTGAACTAGATATGGTCCGTGTGTGTAGGAAGCACAGTTCTTTTGTTCTGAGCAAGCTCACTGTTTGGACCCCATAGGAAACACAGTAGAGTAGAAGAGTGCTCTTTTCTCTAAAGCAGAGTGTGTTTCTTGTAAGAAAAGCTACCGTTTGTTTCCCAGACATAAATGGAGTGGAATCTCATGCAGTTTCTGGTCCTACGAGCAAGAGTTGTTTTCTGGTAAGAGAGTCACTATTGCGCTCCCATTGCCATACACAGGGCAAATAGCCCTCCCGTCTGTTCCCAGCAAGTACAGTGTATTGGACTGAAGAGGAGCTACTGTTCTTCTCAGTTTCCTAAGCAGAGTTGAACTAGATATGGTCCGTGTGTGTAGGAAGCACAGTTCTTTTGTTCCGAGCAAGCTCACTGTTCTGGCCTTATAGGAAACACAGTAGAGTAGAAGAGTGCTCTTTTCTCAAAAGCAGAGTGTGTTTCTTGTAAAGCGAGCTAGAGTTTGTTTCCCAGTCCTAAATGGAGTTGAATCACATGCAGTTTCTGGTCCTACGAGCAAGAGTTGTTTTCTGGTAAGAAGAGTCACTATTGCGATGCCATTGCCATACACAGGACAAATAGCCCTGCGTCTGTTCCCAGCAAGTACAGTGTATTGGACTGAAGAGGATATACTGTTCTTGTCAGGTTCCTAAGCAGACTTGAACTAGATATAGCCGTGTGAGTAGGAAGTATAGTTTTTTTGTTCTGAGCAAGCTCACTGTTCGGAACACATAGGAAACACAGTAGAGTAGAAGAGTGCTCTTTTCTCAAAAACAGAGTGTGTTTCATGTAAGGCGAGCTAGCGTTTGTTTCCCAGTCCTAAATGGAGTTGAGTCACATGCAGTTTTTTGTCCTATGAGCAAGAGTTGTTTTCTGGTAAGACAAGTCACTATTGTGTTCCAATGCCATACACAGTGCAAATAGCACTCGCGTCTGTTCCCTGCGAGTACAGTGTATTGGACCTAAGAGGAGCTACTGTTCTTGTTGGTTTCCTAAGCAGAGATGAACTAGATATGGCCCGTGTGTGTAGGAAGCACAGTTCTTTTGTTCTGAGCAAGCTCACTGTTCGGTCCCGATAGGAAACACAATAGAGTAGAAGAGTGCTCTTTTCTCAAATGCAGAGTGTGTTTCAAATAAGGCGAGCTAGCATTTGTTTCCCAGTCCTAAATGGAGTTGAATCACATGCAGTATCTGGTTCTAGGAGCAAGAGTTGTTTTCTGGTAAGAAGAGTCACTATTGCGCTGCCATTGCCATACACAGGACTAATAGCACTGGCGTCTGTTCCCAGCAAGTACAGTGTATTGGACTGTAGAGGATCTACTGTTCTTGTCAGGTTCCTAAGCAGAATTGAAATAGATATGGCCGTGCGTGTAGGAAGCACAGTTCTTTTGTTCTGAGCAAGCTCACTGTTTGGACCCCATAGGAAACACAGTAGAGTAGAAGAGTGCTCTTTTCTCAAAAGCAGAGTGTGTTTCATGTAAGGCGAGCTAGCATTTGTTTCCCAGTCCTAAATGGAGTTGATCATATTCAGTTTCTGGTCCTACGATCAAGAGTTGTTTTCTAATAAGGAAAGTCACTATTGCGCTCCCATTGCCATACACAGTGCAAATAGCACTCGCGTTTGTTCCCAGCAAGTACAGTGTATCGGACTGAAGAGGAGCTACTGTTCTTGTCAGTTTCCTAAGCAGAGTTGAACTAGTTATGGCCCGTGTGTAAGAAGCACAGTTCTTTTGTTCTGAGCAAGCTCACTGTTCTGGCCTTACAGGAAACACAGTAGAGTGGAAGAGTGCTCTTTTCTCTAAAGCAGAGTGTGTTTCTTGGAAGGCGAGCTAGCGTTTGTTTCCCAGTCCTAAATGGAGTTGAATCACATGCAGTTTCTACTCCTACGAGCAAGAGTGGTTTTCTGGTAAGAAGAGTCACTATTGAGCTGCCATTGCCATACATAGGACAAATAGCACTGGCGTCTGTTCCCAGCAAGTACAGGTTATTGGACTGAAGGGGTTCTACTGTTCTTGTCAGGTTCCTAAGCAGAATTGAACTAGATATGGCCGTGTGTGTAGGAAGCACAATTCTTTTGTTCTGGGCAAGCTCACTGTTCGGACACCATAGGAAACACAGTAGAGTAGAAGAGTGCTCTTTTCTCTAAAGCAAAGTGTGTTTCTTGTAAGTCGATCTAGCGTTTGTTTCCCAGTCCTAAATGGAGTTGAATCACATGCAGTTTCTGGTCCTAAGAGCAAGAGTTGTTTTCTGGTAAGGAAAGTCACCATTGTGCTCCCATTGCCATACACAGTGCAAATAGCCCTCCCGTCTGTTCCCAGCAATTACAGTGTATTGGACTGAAGAGGAGCTACTGTTCTTCTCAGTTTCCTAAGCAGAGTTGAACTAGATATGGCCCGTGTGTGTAGGAAGTACAGTTCATTTTTTCTGAGCAAGCTCACTGTTCTGGCCCTATAGGAAACACAGAAGAGTAGAAGAGTGCTCTTTTCTCAAAAGCAGAGTGTGTTTCTTGTAAAGCGAGCTAGAATTTGTTTCCTAGTCCTAAATGGAGTGGAATCACATGCAGTTTCTGGTCCTATGAGCAAGATTTGTTTTCTGGTAAGAAGAGTCACTATTGCGCTGCCATTGCCATACACAGGACAAATAGCACTGGCGTCTGTTCCCAGCAAGTACAGTGTATTGAACTGAAGAGGATCTACTGTTCTTGTCAGGTTCCTAAGCAGACTTGAACTAGATATGGCCGTGTGTGTAGGAAGCACAGTTTTTTTGTTCTGAGCAAGCTCACTTTTCGGAACACATAGGAAACACAGTAGAGTAGAAGAGTGCTCTTTTCTCAAAAGCAGAGTGTGTTTTTGTAAGGCAAGCTAGCGTTTGATTCCTAGTCCTAAATGGAGTTGAATCACATGCAGTTTCTCGTCCTATGAACAAGAGTTGTTTTCTGGTAAGGAAAGTCACTATTGCGCTCCCATTGCCCTTAACAAGGCAAATAGCACTCGCGTCTTTTCCCAGCAAGTACAGTGTATTGGACTTAATAGGAGCTACTGTTCTTGTCAGTTTCCTAAGCAGAATTGAACTAGATATGGTCCGTGCGTGTAGGAAGCACAGTTCTTTTGTTCTGAGCAAGCTCACTGTTTGGACCCCATAGGAAACACAGTAGAGTAGAAGAGTGCTCTTTTCTCAATAGCAGAGTGTGTTTCTTGGAAGTCGAGCTAGCGTTTGTTTCCCAGTCCTAAATGGAGTTGAGTCACATGCAGTTTTTTGTCCTACGAGCAAGAGTTGTTTTCTGGTATGAAGAGTCACTATTGCGCTCCCATTGCCATACACAGGACAAACAGCACTGGTGTCTGTTCCCAGCAATTACAGTGTACTGGACTGAAGAGGATCTACTGTCCTTGTCAGGTTCCTAAGCAGAATTGAACTAGATATGGCCGTGTGTAGGAAGCACAGTTCTTTTGTTCTGAGCAAACTCACTGTTCTGGCCCTTTAGGAAACACAGTAGAGTAGAAGTGTGCTCCTTTCTCTAAAGCAGAGTGTGTTTCTTGTAAGGTGAGCTAGCTTTTGTTTGCCAGTCCTAAATGGAGTTAAATCACATGGAGTTTCTGGTCCTACAAGCAAGAGTTGTTTCCTGGTAAGAAGAGTCACTGTTGCGCTGCCATTGCCATACACAGGACAAATAGCACTGGCGTCTGTTCCCAGCAAGTACAGTGTATTGTACAGAAGAGGATCTACTGTTCTTGTCAGGTTCCTAAGCAGAATTGAACTAGATATGGCCGTGTGTGTAGGAAGCACAGTTCTATTGTTCTGAGCAAGTTCACTCTTCTGGCTCTATAGGAAACACAGTAGAGTAGAAGAGTGCTCTTTTCTAAAAAGCAGAATGTGTTTCTTGGAAGTCGAGCTAGCATTTGTTTCCTAGTCCTAAATGGAGTTGAGTCACATGCAGTTTTTTGTCCTACGAGCAAGAGTTGTTTTCTGGTAAGACAAGTCACTAATGTGCTCCAGTTGCCATACACAGTGCAAATAGCTCTCGCGTCTGTTCCCTGCAAGTACAGTGTATTGGAAGGAAGAGGGGCTATTGTTCTTGTCAGTTTCCTTAGCAGATTTGAACTAGATATGGCCCATGTGTGTAGGAAGCACAGTTCTTTTGTTCTGAGCAAGCTCACTGTTCGGACCCCATAGGAAACACAGTTGAGTAGAAGAGTGCTCTTTTCTCAAAAGCAGAGTGTGTTTCATGTAAGGCGAGCTAACATTTGTTTCCCAGTCCTAAATGGAGTTGAATCTCATGCAGTTTCTGGTCTTACGAGCAAGAGTTGTTTTCTGGTAAGGAAAGTCACTATTGCGATCCCATTGACATACACAGTGCAAATAGCACTCGCGTCTGTTCCCAGCAAGTACAGTGTATCCTACTGAAGAGGAGCTACTGTTCTTGTCAGTTTCCTAAGCAGCGTTGAACTAGATATGGCCCGTGTGTGTAGGAAGCACAGTTCTTTTGTTCTGAGCAAGCTCACTGTTCTGGCCCTATAGGAAACACAGTAGAGTAGAAGAGTGCTCTTTTATCTAAAGCAGAGTGTGTTTCTTGTAAGGTGAGCTAGCTTTTGTTTCCCAGTCCTAAATGGAGTTGAATCACATGCAGTTTCTGGTCCTACAAGCAAGAGTTGTTTTCTAGTAAGAAGAGTCACTATTGCGCTGCCATTGCCATACACAGGACAAATAGCACTGGCGTCTGTTCCCAGCAAGTACAGTGTATTGGACTGAAGAGGATCTGCTGTTCTTGTCAGGTTCCTAAGCAGAATTGAACTAGATATGGCCGTGTGTGTAGGAAGCACAGTTCTTTTGTTCTGAGCAATCTCACTGTTCGGAACCCATAGGAAACACAGTAGAGTAGAAGAGTGCTCTTTTCTCAAAAGCAGAGTATGTTTCTTGTAAGTCGATCTAGCGTTTGTTTCCCAGTCCTCAATGGAGTTGAGTCACATGCAGTTTTTTGTCCTACGAGCAAGAGTTGTTTTCTGGTAAGACGAGTCACTATTGTGCTCCAATGCCATACACAGTGCAAATAGCACTCGCGTCTGTTCCCCGCAAGTACAGTGTATCGGACTGAAGAGGAGCTACTGTTCTTGTTTGTTTCCTAAGCAGAGTTGAACTAGATATATCCCATGTGTGTAGAAAGCACAGTTCTTTTTTTCTGAGCAAGCTCACTGTTTGGACCCCATAGGAAACACAGTAGAGTAGAAGAGTGCTCTTTTCTCAAAAGCAGAGTGTGTTTCTTGTAAGGCGAGCTAGCATTTGTTTCCCAGTCCTAAATGGAGTTGACTCACATGCAGTTTCTGGTCCTACGAGCAAGAGTTGTTTTCTGGTAAGGAAAGTCACTATTGCGCTCCCATTGCCATACACAGTGCAAATAGCACTCGTGTCTGTTCCCAGCAAGTACAGTGTATCGGACTGAAGAGGAGCTACTGTTCTTGTCAGTTTCCTAAGCAGAGTTGAACTAGTTATGGCCCGTGTGTAGGAAGCACAGTTCTTTTGTTCTGAGCAAGCTCACTGTTCTGGCCCTATTGGAAACACAATAGAGTAGAAGAGGGCTCTTTTCTCTAAAGCAGAGTGTGTTTCTTGTAAGGTGAGCCAGCTTTTGTTTCCCAGTCTAAATGGAGTTGAATCACATGCAGTTACTGGTCCTACAAGCAAGAGTTTTTTCTGGTAAGAAGAGTCACTATTTCGCTGCCATTGCCATACACAGGACAAATAGCACTGGCGTCTGTTCCCAGCAAGTACAGTGTATTGGACTATAGAGGATCTACTGTTCTTGTCAGGTTCCTAAGCAGAATTGAACTAGATATGGCCGTGTGTAGGAAGCACAGTTCTTTTGTTCTGAGCAAGCTCACTGTTCGGACCCCATAGGATACACAGTAGAGTAGAAGAGTGCTCTTTTCTCAAAAGCAGAATGTGTTTTTTGTAAGGCGAGCTAGCGTTTGTTTCCCAGTCCTAAATGGAGTTGAGTCACATGCAGTTTTTTGTCCTACGAGCAAGAGTTGTTTTCTGGTAAGACGAGTCACTATTGTGCTTCAATGCCATACACAGTTCAAATAGCACTCAAGTCTGTTCCCTGCAAGTATAGTGTATCGGACTGAAGAGGAGCTACAGTTCTTGTCAGTTTCCTAAGCAGAGTTGAACTAGTTATGGCCCGTGTGTAGGAAGCACAGTTCTTTTGTTCTGAGCAAGCTCACTGTTCTGGCACTATTGGAAACACAATAGAGTAGAAGAGGGCTCTTTTCTCTAAAGCAGAGTGTGTTTCTTGTAAGGTGAGCCAGCTTTTGTTTCCCAGTCTAAATGGAGTTGAATCACATGCAGTTACTGGTCCTACAAGCAAGAGTTTTTTCTGGTAAGAAGAGTCACTATTTTGCTGCCATTGCCATACACAGGACAAATAGCACTGGCGTCTGTTCCCAGCAAGTACAGTGTATTGGACTATAGAGGATCTACTGTTCTTGTCAGGTTCCTAAGCAGAATTGAACTAGATATGGCCGTGTGTAGGAAGCACAGTTCTTTTGTTCTGAGCAAGCTCACTGTTCGGACCCCATAGGATACACAGTAGAGTAGAAGAGTGCTCTTTTCTCAAAAGCAGAATGTGTTTTTTGTAAGGCGAGCTAGCGTTTGTTTCCCAGTCCTAAATGGAGTTGAGTCACATGCAGTTTTTTGTCCTACGAGCAAGAGTTGTTTTCTGGTAAGACGAGTCACTATTGTGCTTCAATGCCATACACAGTTCAAATAGCACTCAAGTCTGTTCCCTGCAAGTATAGTGTATCGGACTGAAGAGGAGCTACAGTTCTTGTCAGTTTCCTAAGCAGAGTTGAACTAGGTATGGACCGTGTGTAGGAAGCACAGTTTTTTTGTTCTGAGCAAGCTCACTGTTCTGGCCCTATAGGAAACACAATAGAGTGGAAGAGTGCTCTTTTGCCTAAAGCAGAGTGTGTTTCTTGTAAGGCGAGCTAGCGTTTGTTTCCCAGTCCTAAATGGAGTTGAATCACATGCAGTTTCTAGTCCTACGAGCAAGAGTTGTTTTATGGTAAGAAGAGTCACTATTGCGCTCCCATTGCCATACACAAGACAAATAGCACTCGCATCTTTTCCCAGCAAGTACCGTGTATTGGACTGAATAGAGGCTACTGTTCTTGTCAGTTTACTAAGCAGAGTTGAACTAGATATGGTCCGTGTGTGTAGGAAGCACAGTTCTTTTGTTCTGAGCAAGCTCACTGTTTGGACCCCATAGGAAACACAGTAGAGTAGAAGAGTGCTCTTTTCTCTAAAGCAGAGTGTGTTTCTTGTAAGGCGAGCTAGCGTTTGTTTTCCAGTCCTAAATGGAGTGGAATCACATGCAGTTTCTGGTCCTATGCGCAAGAGTTGTTTTCTGGTAAGGAAAGTCACTATTGCGCTCCCATTGCCATACACAGGGCAAATAGCATTGGCGTCTGTTCCCACCATGTACATTGTATTGGACTGAAAAGGAGCTACTTTTCTTCTCAGTTTCCTAAGCAGAATTGAACTAGATATGGCCGTGTGTGTAGGAAGCACAGTTATTATGTTCTGAGCAAGTTCACTCTTCTGGCCCTATAGGATACACAGTAGAGTAAAAGAGTGCTTATTTCTCAAAAGCAGAGTGTGTTTTTGTAAGGCGAGCTAGCATTTGTTTCCCAGTCCTAAATGGAGTTGGATCATATGCAGTTTCTGGTCCTATGAACAAGAATTGTTTTCTGGTAAGGAAAGTCACTATTGTGCTCCCATTGCCCTAAACAAGGCAAATAGCACTCGCGTCTTTTCCCAGCAAGTACAGTGTATTGGACTGAATAGGAGGTACTGTTCTTGTCAGTTTCCTAAGAAGAGTTGAACTAGGTATGGTCCGTGTTTGTAGGAAGCACAGTTCTTTTGTTCTGAGCAAGCTCACTGTTTGGACCCCATAGGAAACACAGTAGAATAGAAGAGTGCTCTTTTCTCTAAAGCAGAGTGTGTTTCTTCTAAGGCGAGCTACCGTTTGTTTCCCAGTCCTAAATGGAGTTGAATCACATGCAGTTTCTGGTCCTACAAGCAAGAGTTGTTTTCTGGTAAGGAAAGTCACCATTGTGCTCCCATTGCCATACACAGTGCAAATAGCCCTCCCGTCTGTTCCCAGCAATTACAGTGTATTGGACTGAAGAGGAGCTACTGTTCTTCTCAGTTTCTTAAGCAGAGTTGAACTAGATATGGCCCGTGTGTGTAGGAAGCACAGTTCTTTTTTTCTGAGCAAGCTCACTGTTCTGGCCCTATAGGAAACACAGTAGAGTAGAAGAGTGCTCTTTTCTCAAAAGCAAAGTGTGTTTCTTGTAAAGCGAGCTAGAGTTTGTTTCCCAGTCCTAAATGGAGTTTAATCACATGCAGTTTCTGGTCCTACGAGCAAGAGTTGTTTTCTGGTAAGAAGAGTCACTATTGCGCTGCCATTGCCATACACAGGACAAATAGCACTGGCGTCTGTTCCCAGCAAGTACAGTGTATTGGACTATAGAGGATCTACTGTTCTTGTCAGGTTCCTAAGCAGAATTGAACTAGATATGGCCGTGTGTAGGAAGCACAGTTCTTTTGTTCTGAGCAAGCTCACTGTTCGGACCCCATAGGATACACAGTAGAGTAGAAGAGTGCTCTTTTCTCAAAAGCAGAATGTGTTTTTTGTAAGGCGAGCTAGCGTTTGTTTCCCAGTCCTAAATGGAGTTGAGTCACATGCAGTTTTTTGTCCTACGAGCAAGAGTTGTTTTCTGGTAAGACGAGTCACTATTGTGCTTCAATGCCATACACAGTTCAAATAGCACTCAAGTCTGTTCCCTGCAAGTATAGTGTATCGGACTGAAGAGGAGCTACAGTTCTTGTCAGTTTCCTAAGCAGAGTTGAACTAGGTATGGACCGTGTGTAGGAAGCACAGTTTTTTTGTTCTGAGCAAGCTCACTGTTCTGGCCCTATAGGAAACACAATAGAGTAGAAGAGTGCTCTTTTGCCTAAAGCAGAGTGTGTTTCTTGTAAGGCGAGCTAGCGTTTGTTTCCCAGTCCTAAATGGAGTTGAATCACATGCAGTTTCTAGTCCTACGAGCAAGAGTTGTTTTATGGTAAGAAGAGTCACTATTGCGCTCCCATTGCCATACACAAGACAAATAGCACTCGCATCTTTTCCCAGCAAGTACAGTGTATTGGACTGAATAGAGGCTACTGTTCCTGTCAGTTTACTAAGCAGAGTTGAACTAGATATGGTCCGTGTGTGTAGGAAGCACAGTTCTTTTGTTCTGAGCAAGCTCACTGTTTGGACCCCATAGGAAACACAGTAGAGTAGAAGAGTGCTCTTTTCTCTAAAGCAGAGTGTGTTTCTTGTAAGGTGAGCTAGCGTTTGTTTTCCAGTCCTAAATGGAGTGGAATCACATGCAGTTTCTGGTCCTATGCGCAAGAGTTGTTTTCTGGTAAGGAAAGTCACTATTGCGCTCCCATTGCCATACACAGGGCAAATAGCATTGGCGTCTGTTCCCACCATGTACATTGTATTGGACTGAAAAGGAGCTACTTTTCTTCTCAGTTTCCTAAGCAGAATTGAACTAGATATGGCCGTGTGTGTAGGAAGCACAGTTATTATGTTCTGAGCAAGTTCACTCTTCTGGCCCTATAGGATACACAGTAGAGTAAAAGAGTGCTTATTTCTCAAAAGCAGAGTGTGTTTTTGTAAGGCGAGCTAGCATTTGTTTCCCAGTCCTAAATGGAGTTGGATCATATGCAGTTTCTGGTCCTATGAACAAGAATTGTTTTCTGGTAAGGAAAGTCACTATTGTGCTCCCATTGCCCTACACAAGGCAAATAGCACTCGCGTCTTTTCCCAGCAAGTACAGTGTATTGGACTGAATAGGAGGTACTGTTCTTGTCAGTTTCCTAAGCAGAGTTGAACTAGATATGGTCCGTGTTTGTAGGAAGCACAGTTCTTTTGTTCTGAGCAAGCTCACTGTTTGGACCCCATAGGAAACACAGTAGAATAGAAGAGTGCTCTTTTCTCTAAAGCAGAGTGTGTTTCTTCTAAGGCGAGCTACCGTTTGTTTCCCAGTCCTAAATGGAGTTGAATCACATGCAGTTTCTGGTCCTACAAGCAAGAGTTGTTTTCTGGTAAGGAAAGTCACCATTGTGCTCCCATTGCCATACACAGTGCAAATAGCCCTCCCGTCTGTTCCCAGCAATTACAGTGTATTGGACTGAAGAGGAGCTACTGTTCTTCTCAGTTTCTTAAGCAGAGTTGAACTAGATATGGCCCGTGTGTGTAGGAAGCACAGTTCTTTTTTTCTGAGCAAGCTCACTGTTCTGGCCCTAGAGGAAACACAGTAGAGTAGAAGAGTGCTCTTTTCTCAAAAGCAAAGTGTGTTTCTTGTAAAGCGAGCTAGAGTTTGTTTCCCAGTCCTAAATGGAGTTGAATCACATGCAGTTTCTGGTCCTATGAGCAAGAGTTGTTTTCTGGAAAGAAGAGTCACTATGTGCTGCCATTGCCATACACAGGACAAATAGCACTCGCGTCTGTTCCCAGCAAGTACAGTGTATTGGACTGAAGAGGATCTACTGTTCTTGTCAGGTTCTTAAGCAGAATTGAACTAGATATGGCCGTGTGTGTAGGAAGCACAGTTCTTTGTTCTGAGCAAGCTCACTGTTCTGACCCCATAGGAAACACAGTACAGTAGAAGAGTGCTCTTTTCTCAAAAGCAGAGTGTGTTTCTTGTAAGGCGAGCTAGCGTTTGTTTCCCAGTCCTAAATGGAGTTGAGTCACATGCAGTTTTTTGTCCTATGAGCAAGAGTTTTTTTCTGGTAAGGAAAGTCACTATTGCGCTCCCCTTGCAATACATAGTGCAAATAGCTCTCGCGTCTGTTCCCAGCAAGTACAGTGTATCGGACTGAAGAGGAGCTACTGTTCTTGTCAGTTTCCTAAGCAGAGTTGAACTAGATATGGCCCGTGTTTGTAGGAAGCACCGTTCTTATGTTCTGAGCAAGCTCACTGTTCTGGCCATATAGGAAACACAGTAGAGTAGAAGAGTGCTCTTTTCTCAAAAGCAGAGTGTGTTTTTGTAAGGCGAGCTAGCGTTTGTTTCCCAGTCCTAAATGGAGTGGAATCACATGCAGTTTGTGGTCCTACGAGCAAGAGTTGTTTTATGGTAAGAATAGTCACTATTGCACTGCTGTTGCCATATACAGGACAAATAGCACTGGCGTCTGTTCCCAGCAAGTACAGTGTATTGGACTGAAGAGGATCTACTGTTCTTGTCAGGTTCCTAAGCAGAATTGAACTAGATATCGCCGTGTGTGTAGGAAGCACAGTTCTTATGTTCTGAGCAAGCTCACTGTTCGGACACCATAGGAAATACAGTAGAGTAGAAGAGTGCTCTTTTCTCAAAAGCAGAGTGTGTTTCTTGTAAGGCGAGCTTGCGTTTGTTTCCCAGTCCTAAATGGAGTTGAATCACATGCAGTTTCTGGTCCTAAGAGCAAGAGTCGTTTTCTGGTAAGGAAAGTCACTATTGCGCTCCCATTGCCCTACACAAGGCAAATAGCACTTGCGTCTTTTCCCAGCAAGTACAGTGTATTGGACTGAATAGGAGCTACTGTTCTTGTCAGTTTCCTAAGCAGAGTTGAACTAGATATGGTCCGTGTGTGTAGGAAGCACAGTTCTTTTGTTCTGAGCAAGCTCACGGTTTGGACCCCATAGGAAACACAGTAGAGTAGAAGAGTGCTCTTTTCTCTAAAGCAGAGTGTGTTTCTTGTAAGGCAAGCTAGCGTTTGTTTCCCAGTTCTAAATGGAGTTGAGTCACATGCAGTTTTTTGTCCTATGAGCAAGAGTTGTTTTCTGGTAAGACGAGTCACTGTTGTGCTCCAATTGCCATACACAGTGCAAATAGCACTCGCGTCTGTTCCCTGCAAGTAAAGTGTATTGGACTGAAGAGGAGCTACTGTTCTTGTCAGTTTCCTAAGCAGAGTTGAACTAGATATGGCCCGTGTGTGTAGGAAGCACAGTTCTTTTGTTCTGAGCAAGCTCACTGTTCGGACCCCATAGGAAACACAGTAGAGTAGAAGAGTGCTCTTTTCTCAAAAGCAGAGTGTGTTTCATGTAAGGTGAGCTAGCACTTGTTTCCCATTCCTAAATAGAGTTGAATCACATGCAGTTTCTAGTCCTATGAGCAAGAGTTGTTTTCTGGTAAGGAAAGTCACTATTGTGCTCCCATTGCAATACACAGTGCAAATAGCACTCGTGTCTGTATCGGACTGAACAGGAGCTACTGTTCTTGTCAGTTTCCTAAGCAGAGTTGAACTAGTTATGGCCCGTGTGTAGGAAGCACAGTTCTTTTGTTTTGAGCAAGCTCACTGTTCTGGCCCTATAGGAAACACAGTAGAGTAGAAGAGTGCTCTTTTCTCTAAAGCAGTGTGTGTTTCTTGTAAAGCGAGCTAGCGTTTGTTTCCCAGTCCTAAATGGAGTTGAATCACATGCAGTTTCTAGTCCTAAGAGCATGAGTTGTTTTATGGTAAGAAGAGTCACTATTGCGCTGCCATTGCCATACACAGGACAAATAGCACTGGCGTCTCTTCCCAGCAAGTACAGTGTATTGGACTGAAGAGGATCTACTGTTCTTGTCAGGTTCCTAAGCAGAATTGAACTAGATATGGCCGTGTGTGTAGGAAGCACAGTTCTTTTGTTCTGAGCAAGCTCACTGTTCGGACCCCATAGGAAACACAGTAGAGTAGAAGAGTGCTCTTTTCTCAAAAGCAGAGTGTGTTTCTTGTAAGGCGAGCTAGCGTTTGTTTCCCAGTCCTAAATGGAGTTGAATCACATGCAGTTTCTGGTCCTAAGAGCAAGAGTTGATTTTTGGTAAGGAATGTCACTATTGCGCTCCCCTTGCTATACATAGTTCAAATAGCTCTCGCGTCTATTTCCAGCAAGTACAGTGTATCGGACTGAAGAGGAGCTACTGTTCTTGTCAGTTTCCTAAGCAGAGTGGAACTAGATATGGCCCGTGTTTAGGAAGCACAGTTCTTATGTTCTGAGCAAGCTCACTGTTCTGGCCCTACAGGAAACACAGTAGAGTTGAAGAGTGCTCTTTTCTCAAAAGCAGAGTGTGTTTTTGTAAGGCGAGCTAGCATTTGTTTCCTAGTCCTAAATGGAGTTGAATCACATGCAGTTTCTGGTCCTACGAACAAGAATTGTTTTCTGGTAAGGAAAGTCACTATTGCGCTCCCATTGCCCTACACAAGACAAATAGCACTCGTGTCTTTTCCCAGCAAGTACAGTGTATTGGACTGAATAGGAGCTACTGTTCTTGTCAGTTTACTAAGCAGAGTTGAACTAGATATGGTCCGTGTGTGTAGGAAGCATAGTTCTTTTGTTCTGAACAAGCTCACTGTTTGGACCCCATAGGAAACACAGTAGAGTAGAAGAGTGCTCTTTTCTCTAAAGCAGAGAGTGTTTCTTGTAAGGCGAGCTAGCGTTTGTTTCCCAGTCCTAAATGGAGTGGAATAACATGCAGTTTCTGGTCCTACGAGCAAGAGTTGTTTAGTGGTAAGGAAAGTCACTATTGCGCTCCCATTGCCATACACAGTGCAAATAGCCCTCCAGTCTGTTCCCAGGAAGTACAGTGTATTGGACTGAAGAGGAGCTACTGTTCTTCTCAGTTTCCTAAGCAGAGTTGAACTAGATATGGCCCATGGGTTTAGGAAGTACAGGTCCTTTTTTCTGAGCAAGATCACTGTTCTGGCCCTATAGGGAACACAGTAGAGTAGAAGAGTGCTCTTTTCTCAAAAGCAGAGTGTGTTTCTTGTAAAGCGAGCTTGAGTTTGTTTCCCAGTCCTAAATGGAGTTGAATCACATGCAGTTTCTGGTCCTACGAGCAAGAGTTGTTTTCTGGTAAGAAGAGTCACTATTGCGCTGCCATTGCCCTAAACAGGACAAATAGCACTGGCGTCTGTTCCCAGCAAGTACAGTGTATTGGACTGAAGAGGATCTACTGTTCTTCTCAGGTTCCTAAGCAGACTTGAACGAGATATGGCCGTGTGTGTAGGAAGCAAATTTTTTTTGTTCTGAGCAAGCTCACTTTTCGGAAAACATGGGAAACAGAGTAGAGTAGAAGAGTGCTCTTTTCTCAAAAGCAGAGTGTGTTTATTGGAAGTCGAGCTAGCGTTTTTTTTCCCAGTCCTAAGTGGAGTTGAGTCACATGCAGTTTTTTGTCCTACGAGCAAGAGTTGTTTTCTGGTAAGGAAAGTCACTATTGCGCTCCCATTGCCATACACAGTGCAAATAGCACTCGCGTCTGTTCTCAGCAAGTACAGTGTATCGAACTGAAGAGGAGCTACTGCTCTTGTCAGTTTCCTAAGCAGAGTTGAACTAGATATGGCCCGTGTGTGTAGGAAGCACAGTTCTTTTGTTCTGAGCAAGCTCACTGTTCTGTACCTACAGGAAACACAGTAGAGTAGATGAGTGCTCTTTTCTCTAAAGCAGAGTGTGTTTCTTGTAAGGCCAGCTCGCGTTTGTTTCCCAGTCCTAAATGGAGTTGAGTCACAGACAGTTTTTGGTCCTATGAGCAAGAGTTGTTTTCTGGTAAGAAGAGTCACTATTGCGCTCTAAATGCCATACACAGTGCAAATAGCACTCGCGTCTGTTCCAAGCAAGTACAGTGTATTGGACTGAATAGGAGCTACTGTTCTTGTCAGTTTCCTAAGCAGAGTTGAACTAGATATGGTCCATGTGTGTAGGAAGCACAGTTCTTTTGTTCTGACCAAGCTGACTGTTTGGACCCCATAGGAAACACAGTAGAGTAGAAGAGTGCTCTTTTCTCAAAAGCAGAGTGTGTTTCTTGTAAGGCGAGCTAGCATTTGCTTCCCAGTCCTAAATGGAGTGGAATCACATGCAGTTTGTGGTCCTACGAGCAAGAGTTGTTTTATGGTAAGAATAGTCACTATTGCACTGCCATTGCCATATACAGGACAAATAGCACTGGCGTCTGTTCCCAGCAAGTACAGTGTATTGGACTGAAGAGGATCTACTGCTCTGGTCAGGTTCCTAAGCAGAATTGAACTACATATGGCCGTGTGTGTAGGAAGCACAGTTCTTTTGTTCTGAGCAAGCTCACTGTTCGGACCCCATAGGAAACACAGTAGAGTAGAAGAGTGCTCTTTTCTCAAAAGCAGAGTGTGTTTCTTGTAAGGCGAGCTAGCGTTTGTTTCCCAGTCCTAAATGGAGTTGAATCACATGCAGTTTCTTGTCTTAAGAGCAAGAGTTGTTTTATGGTAAGAAGAGTCACTATTGCGCTGCCATTGCCATACACAGTACAAATAGCACTTGCGTCTTTTCCCAGCAAGTACAGTGTATTGGACTGAATAGGAGCTACTGTTCTTGTCAGTTTCCTAAGCAGAGTTGAACTAGATATGGTCCATGTGTGTAGGAAGCACAGTTCTTTTGTTCTGACCAAGCTCACTGTTTGGACCCCATAGGAAACACAGTAGAGTAGAAGAGTGCTCTTTTCTCAAAAGCAGAGTGTGTTTCTTGTAAGGCGAGCTAGCGTTTGTTTCCCAGTCCTAAATTTAGTGGAATCATATGCAGTTTGTGCTACTACGAGCAAGAGTTGTTTTATGGTAAGAATAGTCACTATTTCACTGCCATTGCCATATACAGGACAAATAGCACTGGCGTCTGTTCCCAGCACGTACAGTGTATTGGACTGAAGAGGATCTACTGCTCTGGTCAGGTTCCTAAGCAGAATTGAACTAGATATGGCCGTGTGTGTAGGAAGCACAGTTCTTTTGTTCTGAGCAAGCTCACTGTTTGGAAGCCATAGGAAACACAGTAGAGTAGAAGATTGCTCTTTTCTCTAAAGAAGAGTGTGTTTCTTGTAAGGCGAGCTAGCGTTTGTTTCCCAGTTCTAAATGGAGTTGAGTCACATGCAGTTTTTTGTCCTACGAGCAAGAGTTGTTTTCTGGTAAGACGAGTCACTGTTGTGCTCCAATTGCCATACACAGTGCCAATAGCACTCGCGTCTGTTCCCCTCAAGTACAGTGTATTCGACTGAAGAGGAGCTACTGTTCTTTTTTTTTTCCTAAGCAGAGTTGAACTAGATATGGCCCATGTGTGTAGGAAGCACAGTTCTTTTGTTCTGAGCAAGCTCACTGGTCGGACCCCATAGGAAACACAGTAGAGTAGAAGAGTGCTCTTTTCTCAAAAGCAGAGTGTGTTTCATGTAAGGCGAGCTAGCACTTGTTTCCCAGTCCTAAATGGAGTTGAATCACATGCAGTTTCTTGTCCTAAGAACAAGAGTTGTTTTCTGGTAAGGAAAGTCACTATTGTGCTCCCATTGCCATACACAGTGCAAATCGCACTGGCGTCTGTTCCCAGCAAGTACAGTGTATTGGACTGAAGAGGATCTACTCTTCTTGTCAGGTTCCTAAGCAGACTTGAACGAGATATGACCCTGTGTTTAGGAAGCACAGTTTTTTTGTTCTGAGCAAGCTCACTTTTCAGAACACATAGGAAACACAGTAGAGTAGAAGAGTGCTCTTTTCTCTAAAGCAGAGTGTGTTTCTTGGAAGTCGAGCTAGCGTTTGTTTCCGAGTCCTAAGCGGAGTTGAGTCACAGACAGTTTTTGGTCCTACGAGCAAGAGTTGTTTTCTGGTAAGAAGAGTCACTATTGCGCTCTAAATGCCATACACAGTGCAAATAGCACTCGCGTCTGTTCCCAGCAAGTACAGTGTATTGGACTGAAGAGGACCTACTGTTATTCTCAGTTTCCTAAGCAGAGTTGAACTACATATGGTCCATGTGTGTAGGAAGCACAGTTCTTTTGTTCTGACCAAGCACACTGTTTGGACCCCATAGGAAACACAGTAGAGTAGAAGAGTGCTCTTTTCTCAAAAGCAGAGTGTGTTTCTTGTAAGGCGAGCTAGCGTTTGTTTCCCAGTCCTAAATAGAGTGGAATCACATGCAGTTTGTGGTCCTACGAGCAATAGTTGTTTTATGGTAAGAATAGTCACTATTGCGCTGCCATTGCCACATACAGGACAAATAGCACTGGCGTCTGTTCCCAGCAAGTACAGTGTATTGGACTGAAGAGGATCTACTGCTCTGGACATGGTCCTAAGCAGAATTGAACTAGATATGGCCGTGTGTGTAGGAACCACAGTTCTTTTGTTCTGAGCAAGCTCACTGTTCGGACCCCATAGGAAACACAGTAGAGTAGAAGAGTGCTCTTTTCTCAAAAGCAGAGTGTTTCTTGTAAGGCGAGCTAGCATTTGTTTCCCAGTCCTAAATGGAGTTGAATCACATGCAGTTTCTGGTACTACGAGAAAGAGTTGTTTTCTGGTAAGAAGAGTTACTATTGCGCTGCCATTGCCATACACAGGACAAATAGCACTGGCATCTGTTCGCAACAAGTACAGTGTATTGGGCTGAAGAGGATCTGCTGTTCTTGTCAGGTTCCTAAGCAGACTTGAACTAGATATGGCCGTATGTGTAGGAAGCACAGTTTTTTTGTTCTGAGCAAGCTCACTGTTCGGACCCCATAAGAAACACAGTAGAGTAGAAGAGTGCTTTTTTCTCAAAAGCAGAGTGTGTTTCTTTTAAGGCGAGCTAGCGTTTTTTTCCCATTCCTAAATGGAGTGGAATCACATGCAGTTTTTGGTCCTACGAGCAAGAATTGTTTTCTGGTAAGGAAAGTCAATATTGCACTCCTATTGCCATAAACAGTGCAAATAGCCCTCCCGTCTTTTCGCAGCAAGTACAGTGCATTGGACTGAAGAGGACCTACTGTTCTTGTCAGTTCCCTAAGAAGATTTGAACTAGATATGGCCCGTGTATTTAGGAAGCACAGTTCTTTTTTTCTGAGCAAGCTCACTGTTCTGGCCCTATAGGAAACACAGTAGAGTAAAAGAGTGCTTTTTTCTCAAAAGCAGAGTGTGTTTCTTGTAAAGCATCTAGAGTTTGTTTCCCAGTCCTAAATGGAGTTGAGTCACATGCAGTTTTTTGTCCTATGTGCAAGAGTTGTTTTCTGGTAAGACGAGTCACTATTGTGCTCCAATTGCCATACACAGTGCAAATAACACTCGCGTCTGTTCCCAGCAAGTACAGTGTATTGGACTGTAGAGGATCTACTCCTCTGGTCAGGTTCCTAAGCAGAATTGAACTAGATATGGCCGTGTGTGTAGGAAGCACAGTTCTTTTGTTCTGAGCAAGCTCACTGTTCGGACCCCATAGGAAATACAGTAGAGTAGAAGAGTGCTCTTTTCTCAAAAGCAGAGTGTGTTTCTTGTAAGGCGAGCTAGCGTTTGTTTCCCAGTCCTAAATGGAGTTGAATCACATGCAGTTAATGGTCCTACGATCAAGAGTTGTTTTCTGGTAAGGAAAGTCACAATTCGCTCCCATTGCCATACACAGGGCAAATAGCACTTGTGTCTTTTCCCAGCAAGTACAGTGTATTGGACTGAATAGGAGCTACTGTTCTTGTCAGTTTCCTAAGCAGAGTTGAACTACATATGGTCCTCGTGTGTAGAAAGCACAGTTCTTTTGTTCTGAGCAAGCTCACTGTTTGGACCCCATAGGAAACACAGTAGAGTAGAAGAGTGCTCTTTTCTCTAAAGCAGAGTGTGTTTCTTGTAAGGCAAGCTAGCGTTTGTGTCCCAGTCCTAAATAGAGTGGAATCACATGCAGTTTCTGGTCCTACGAGCAAGAGTTGTTTTATGGTAAGAATAGTCACTATTGCGCTGCCATTGCCATACACAGGACAAATAGCCCTGGTGTCTGTTCCCAGCAAGTACAGTGTATTGGACTGAAGAGGATCTACTGTTCTTGTCAGGTTCCTAAGCAGAATTGAACTAGATATGGCCGTGTTTGTAGGAAGCACAGTTCTTTTGTTCTGAGCAAGCTCACTGTTCGGACCCCATAGGAAACACAGTAGAGTAGAAGAGTGCTCTTTTCTCAAAAGCAGAGTGTGTTTCTTGAAAGTCGAGCTAGCGTATGTTTCCCAGTCCTAAATGGAGTTGAATCACATGCAGTTTCTGGTCCTAAGAGCAAGAGTTGATTTCTGGTAAGGAAAGTCACTATTGCGCTCCCCTTGCCATACATAGTGCAAATAGCACTCGCGTCTGTTCCCAGCAAGTACAGTGTATCAGACTGAAGAGGATCTACTGTTCTTGTCAGTTTCCTAAGCAGAGTGGAACTAGATATGGCCCGTGTGTAGGAGCACAGTTCTTATGTTCTGAGCAAGCTCATTGTTCTGGCCCTACAGGAAACACAGTAGAGTAGAAGAGTGCTCTTTTCTCAAAAGCAGAGTGTGTTTTTGTATGGCGAGCTAGCATTTGTTTCCTAGTCCTAAATGGAGTTGAATCACATGCAGTTTCTGGTCCTACGAACAAGAGTTGTTTTCTGGTAAGGAAAGTCACTATTGCGCTCCCATTGCCATACTCAAGACAAATAGCACTTGCGTCTTTTCCCAGCAAGTACAGTGTATTGGACTGAATAGGAGCTACTGTTCTTGTCAGTTTACTAAGCAGAGTTGAACTAGATATGGCCCGTGTGTGGGAAGCATAGTTCTTTTGTTCTGAGCAAGCTCACTGTTCTGGCCCTGTAGGAAACACAGTAGAGTAGAAGAGTGCTCTTTTCTCTAAAGCAGTGTGTTTCTTGTAATGCGAGCTCGCGTTTGTTTCCCAGTCCTAAATGGAGTTGAATCACATGCAGTTTCTGGTCCTACGAACAAGAGTTGTCTTCTGGTAAGGAAAGTCACTATTGCGCTCCCATTGCCATACACAGTGCAAATAGCACATGCGTCTGTTCCCAGCAAGTACAGTGTATTGGACTGAAGAGGACCTACTGTTATTCTCAGTTTCCTAAGCAGAGTTGAACTAGATATGGCCCGTGTGTGTAGGAAGCACAGTTCTTATGTTCTGAGCAAGCTCACTGTTCTGGCCCTATAGGAAACACAGTAGAGTAGAAGAGTGCTCTTTTCTCTAAAGCAGAGTGTGTTTCTTGTAAGGCGAGCTAGCGTTTGTTTCCCAGTCCTAAATGGAGTTGAATCACATGCAGTTTCTGGTCCTAGGAGCAAGAGTTTTTTTATGGTAAGAATAGTCACTATTGCACTGCCATTGCCATACACAGGACAAATAGCACTGGCGTCTGTTCCCAGCAAGTACAGTGTATTGGACTGAAGAGGATCTACTGTTCTTGTCAGGTTCCTAAGCAGAATTGAACTAAATATGGCCGTGTGTGTAGGAAGCACAGTTCTTTTGTTCTGAGCAAGCTTACCTTTTTGGCCCTATAGGAAACACAGTAGAGAACAGTGCTCTTTTCTCAAAAGCAGAGTGTGTTTCTAGTAAGGCGAGCTAGCATTTGTTTCCCAGTCTAAATGGAATGCATGAATCACATGCAGTTTCTGGTCCTACGAGAAAGAGTTGTTTTCTGGTAAGGAATGTCACTATTGCTCTCGCTTTGCCATACACAGTGCAAATAGCACTCGCGTCTGTTCCCAGAAAGTACAGTGTATCGGACTGAAGAGGAGCTACTGTTCTTGTCAGTTTCCTAAGCAGAGTTGAACTAGATATGGCCCGTGTGTTTAGGAAGCAGAGTTATTATGTTCTGAGCAAGCTCACTGTTTGGACCCCATAGGAAACACAGTAGAGTAGAAGAGTGCTCTTTTTTCTAAAGCAGTGTGTTTGTTGTAAGTCGAGCTAGCATTTCTTTCCCAGTCCTAAATGGAGTTGAATCACATGCAGTGTCTGGTCCTAGGAGCAAGAGTTGATTTCTGGTAAGGAAAGTCACTATTGCGCTCCCATTGCCATACACAGTGCAAATAGCCCTCCCGTCTGTTCCCAGCAAGTACAGTGTATTGGACTGAAGAGGAGCTACTGTTCTTGTCAGTTTCCTAAAAAGAGTTGAACTAGATATGGCCCGTGTGGGTAGGAAGCACAGTTCTTTTTTCTGAGCAAGCTCACTGTTCTGGCCCTATAGGAAACACAGTAGAGTAGAATAGTGCTCTTTTCTCAAAAGCAGAGTGTGTTTCTTGTAAAGTGAGCTAGAGTTTGTTTTCCAGTCCTAAATGGAGTTGAGTCACATGCAGTTTTTTGTCCTATGAGCAAGAGTTGTTTTCTGGTATGATGAGTCACTATTGTGCTCCAATTGCCATACACAGTGCAAATAGCACTGGCGTCTGTTCCCAGCAAGTACAGTGTATTGGACTGAAGAGGATCTACTGTTCTTGTCAGTTTCCTAAGCAGGGTTGAACTAGATATGGCCCGTGTGTGGGAAGCACAGTTCTTTTGTTCTGAGCAAGCTCACTGTTCTGGCCGTGTAGGAAACCCAGTAGAGTAGAAGAGTGCTCTTTTTCTAAAGCAGAGTGTGTTTCTTGTAAGGAGAGCTAGCGTTTGTTTCCCAGTCCTAAATGGACTTGAATCACATGCAGTTTCTGGTCCTAGGAGCAAGAGTTTTTTTATGGTATGAATAGTCACTATTGCGCTGCCATTGCCATACACAGGACAAATAGCACTGGCGTCTGTTCCAGGCAAGTACAGTGTATTGGAATGAAGAGGATCTACTGTTCTTGTCAGATTTATAAGCAGAATTGAACTAAATATGGCCGTGTGTGTAGGAAGCACAGTTCTTTTGTTCTGAGCAAGCTCACTGTTTTGGCCCTATAGGAAACACAGTAGTGTAGAAGAGAGCTCTTTTCTCAAAAGCAGATTGTGTTTCTTGTAAGGCGAGCTAGCCATTGTTTCCCAGTCCTAAATGGAGTTGAATCACATGCAGTTTCTGGTCCTACGAGCAAGAGTTGTTTTCTGGTAAGAAGAGTCACTATTGTGCTCCAAATGCCAAACACAGTGCAAATAGCACTCGGGTATGTTCCCAGCAAGTACAGTGTATCGGAATGAAGAGGAGCTACTGTTCTTGTCAGTTTCCTAAGCAGAGTTGAACTACATATGGTCCATGTGTGTAGGAAACACAGTTCTTTTGTTCTGATCAAGCTCACTGTATGGACCCCATAGGAAACACAGTAGAGTAGAAAAGTGCTCTTTTCTAAAGCAGTGTGTTTCTTGTAAGGCGAGCTAGCGTTTGTTTCCCAGTCCTAAATGGAGTTGAATCACATGCAGTTTCTGGTCCTACGAGCAAGAGTTGTTTTCTGGTAGGAAAGTCACTATTGTGCTCCCAATGCCATACACAATGCAAATAGCACATGCGACTGTTCCCAGCAAGTACAGTGTATTGGACTGAAGAGGAGCTACTGTTCTTGTCAGTTTCCTAAGCAGAGTTGAACTAGATATGGCCCGTGTGTCTAGGAAGCACAGTTCATTTGTTCTGAGCAAGCTCACTGTTCTGGCCCTATAGGAAACACAGTAGAGTAGAAGAGTGCTCTTTTCTCAAAAGCAGAGTGTGTTTCTTGTAAGGCGAGGTAGAGTTTGTTTCCCAGTCCTAAATGGAGTTGAGTCACATGCAGTTTTTTGTCCTACGAGCAAGAGTTGTTTTCTGGTTAGACGAGTCACTATTGTGCTCCAATTGCCATACACAGTGCAAATAGCACTCGCGTCTGTTCTCAGCAAGTACAGTGTATCGAACTGAATAGGAGCTATTGTTCTTGTCAGTTTCCTAAGCAGAGTTGAACTAGATATGGCCCGTGTGTGTAGGAAGCACAGTTATTATGTTCTGAGCAAGCTCACTGTTCTGGCCCTACAGGAAACACAGTAGAGTAGATGAGTGCTCTTTTCTCTAAAGCAGAGTGTGTTTTTTATGGCCAGCTTGCATTTGTTTCCCAGTCCTAAATGGAGTTGAGTCACAGACAGTTTTTGGTCCTACGAGCAAGAGTTGTTTTCTGGTAAGAGGAGTCACTATTGCGCTCCAAATGCCATACACAGTGCAAATAGCACTCGCGTCTGTTCCCAGCAAGTACAGTGTATTGGACTGAATAGGAGCTACTGTTTTTGTCAGTTTCTTAAGCAGAGTTGAACTAGATATGGTCCATGTGTGTAGGAAGCACAGTTCTTTTGTTCTGACCAAGCTCACTGTATAGACCCTATAGGAAACACAGTAGAGTAGAAGAGTGCTCTTTTCTCAAAAGCAGAGTGAGTTTCTTGTAAGGCGAGCTAGCGTTTGTTTCCCAGTCCTAAATGGAGTTGAATCACATGCAGTTTGTGGTCCTACGAGCAAGAGTTGTTTTATGGTAAGAATAGTCACTATTGCGCTGCCATTGCCATACACAGGACAAATAGCACTGGCGTCTGTTCCCAGCAAGTACAGTGTTTTGGACTGAAGAGGATCTACTGTTCTTGTCAGGTTCCTAAGCAGAATTGAAATAGATATGGCCGTGTGTGTAGGAAGCACAGTTCTTTTGTTCTGAGCAAGCTCACTGTTCTGGCCCTATAGGAAAAAC
The DNA here is from genome assembly GCF_949786415.1 of Peromyscus eremicus. Lineage (NCBI taxonomy): Eukaryota > Metazoa > Chordata > Mammalia > Rodentia > Cricetidae > Peromyscus > Peromyscus eremicus. The sequence goes on from NW_026735069.1 coordinate 90,976, forward strand.
AGTAGAGTAGAAGAGTGCTCTTTTCTCAAAAGCAGAGTGTGTTTCTTGTAAGGCGAGCTCGCGTTTGTTTCCCAGTCCTAAATGGAGTTGAGTCACATGCAGTTTTTGGTCCTACGAGCAAGAGTTGTTTTCTGGTAAGAAGAGTCACTATTGTGCTCCAAATGCCATACACAGTGCAAATAGCACTGGGGTCTGTTCCCAGCAAGTACAGTCTATTGGACTGAATAGGAGCTACTGTTCTTCTCAGTTTCATAAGCAGAGTTGAACTAGATATGATCCATGTGTGTAGGAAGCACAGTTCTTTTGTTCTGAGCAAGCTCACTGTTCGGACCCCATAGGAAACACAGAAGAGTAGAAGAGTGCATTTTTCTCAAATGCAGAGTGTGTTTCTTTTAAGGCGAGCTAGCGTTTTTTTCCCATTCCTAAGTGGAGTGGAATCACATGCAGTTTCTGGTCCTACGAGCAAGAGTTGTTTTATGGTAAGAATAGTCACTATTGCGCTGCCATTGCCATACACAGGACAAATAGCACTGGTGTCTGTTCCCAGCAAGTACAGTATATTGGACTGAAGAGGACCTACTGTTCTTGTCAGGTTCCTAAGGAGAATTGAACTAGATATGGCCGTGTGTGTAGGAAGCACAGTTCTTTGTTCTGAGCAAGCTCACTGTTCGGACACCATAGGAAACACAGTAGAGTAGATGAGTGCTCTTTTCTCAAAAGCAGAGTGTGTTTCTTGTAAGGCAAACTAGCGTTTGTTTCACAGTCCTAAATGGAGTTGAGTCACATGCAGTTTCTGGTCCTAAGACCAAGAGTTGATTTCTGGTAAGGAAAGTCACTATTGCGCTCCCCTTGCCATACATTGTGCAAATAGCTCTCGCGTCTGTTCCCAGCAAGTACAGTGTATCGGACTGAAGAGGATCTACTGTTCTTGCCAGTTTCCTAAGCAGAGTGTAACTAGATATGGCCCGTGTGTAGGAGCACAGTTCTTATGTTCTGAGCAAGCTCATTGTTCTGGCCCTACAGGAAACACAGTAGAGTAGAAGAGTGCTCTTTTCTCAAAAGCAGAGTGTTTTTGTAAGGCGAGCTAGCGTTTGTTTCCTAGTCCTAAATGGAGTTGAATCACGTGCAGTTTCTGGTCCTATGAACAAGAGTTGTTTTCTGGTAAGGAAAGACACTATTGCGCTCCCATTGCCCTACACAAGACAAATAGCACTTGCGTCTTTTCCCAGCAAGTACAGTGTATTGGACTGAATAGGAGCTACTGTTCTTGTCAGTTTACTAAGCAGAGTTGAACTAGATATGGTCCGTGTGTGTAGGAAGCCTAGTTCTTTTGTTCTGAACAAGCTCACTGTTTGGACCCCATAGGAAACACGGTAGAGTAGAAGAGTGCTCTTTTCTCTAAAGGAGAGTGTGTTTCTTGTAAGGCGAGCTAGCGTTTGTTTCCCAGTCCTAAATGGAGTGTAATCACATGCAGTTTCTGGTCCTACGAGCAAGAGTATTTTTTTTCGTAAGGAAAGTCACTATTGCACTCCCATTGCCATACACAAGACAAATAGCCCTCCCGTCTCTTCCCAGCAAGTACAGTGTATTGGACTGAAGAGGAGCTACCGTTCTTCTCAGTTTCCTAAGCAGAGTTGAACTAGATATGGCCCGTATGTGGGAAGCACAGTTCTTTTGTTCTGAGCAAGCTCACTGTTCTGGCCCTGTAGCAAACACAGTAGAGTAGAAGAGTGCTCTTTTCTCTAAAGCAGTGTGTTTCTTGTAAGGCGAGCTCGCGTTTGTTTCCCAGTCCTAAATGGAGTTGAATCACATGCAGATTCTGGTCCTACGAACAAGAGTTGTCTTCTGGTAAGGAAAGTCACTATTGCGCTCCCATTGCCATACACAGTGCAAATAGCACATGCGTCTGTTCCCAGCAAGTACAGTGTATTGGACTGAAGAGGAGCTACTGTTATTCTCAGTTTCCTAAGCAGAGTTGAACTAGATATGGCCCGTGTGTGTAGGAAGCACAGTTCTTATGTTCTGAGCAAGCTCACTGTTCTGGCCCTATAGGAAGCACAGTAGAGTAGAAGAGTGCTCTTTTCTCTAAAGCAGAGTGTGTTTCTTGTAAGGAGAGCTAGCGTTTGTTTCCCAGTCCTAAATGGAGTTGAATCACATGCAGTTTCTGGTCCTAGGAGCAAGAGTTTTTTTATGGTAAGAATAGTCACTATTGCGCTGCCATTGCCATACACAGGACAAATAGCACTGCCGTCTGTTCCCAGCAAGTACAGTGTATTGGACTGAAGAGGATCTACTGTTCTTGTCAGGTTCCTAAGCAGAATTGAACTAAATATGGCCGTGTGTGTAGGAAGCACAGTTCTTTTGTTCTGAGCAGGCTTACTGTTTTGGCCCTATAGGAAACACAGTAGAGAACAGTGCTCTTTTCTCAAAAGCAGAGTGTGTTTCTTGTAAGGCGAGCTAGCATTTGTTTCCCAGTCCTAAATGGAATGCATGAATCACATGCAGTTTCTGGTCCTACGAGCAAGAGTTGTTTTCTGGTAAGGAAAGTCACTATTGCTCTCGCTTTGCCATACACAGTGCAAATAGCACTCGCGTCTGTTCCCAGAAAGTACAGTGTATCGGACTGAAGAGGAGCTACTGTTCTTGTCAGTTTCCTAAGCAGAGTTGAACTAGATATGGCCCGTGTGTTTAGGAAGCAGAGGTATTATGTTCTGAGCAAGTTCACTGTTTGGACCCCATAGGAAACACAGTAGAGTAGAAGAGTGCTCTTTTCTCTAAAGCAGTGTGTTTGTTGTAAGTCGAGCTAGCATTTCTTTCAGAGTCCTAAATGGAGTTGAATCACATGCAGTTTCTGGTCCTAGGAGCAAGAGTTGTTTTCTGGTAAGGAAAGTCACTATTGCGCTCCCATTGCCATACACAGTGCAAATAGCCCTCCCGTCTGTTCCCAGCAAGTACAGTGTATTGGACTGAAGAGGAGCTACTGTTCTTGTCAGTTTCCTAAGAAGAGTTGAACTAGATATGGCCCGTGTGGGTAGGAAGCACAGTTCTTTTTTCTGAGCAAGCTCACTGTTCTGGCCCTGTAGGAAACACAGTAGAGTAGAATAGTGCTCTTTTCTCAAAAGCAGAGTGTGTTTCTTGTAAAGTGAGCTAGAGTTTGTTTTCCAGTCCTAAATGGAGTTGAGTCACATGCAGTTTTTTGTCCTATGAGCAAGAGTTGTTTTCTGGTATGATGAGTCACTATTGTGCTCCAATTGCCATACACAGTGCAAATAGCACTGGCGTCTGTTCCCAGCAAGTACAGTGTATTGGACTGAAGAGGATCTACTGTTCTTGTCAGTTTCCTAAGCAGAGTTGAACTAGATATGGCCCGCGTGTGGGAAGCACAGTTCTTTTGTTCTGAGCAAGCTCACTGTTCTGGCCCTGTAGGAAACACAGTAGAGTAGAAGAGTGCTCTTTTTCTAAAGCAGAGTGTGTTTCTTGTAAGGAGAGCTAGCGTTTGTTTCCCAGTCCTAAATGGACTTGAATCACATGCAGTTTCTGGTCCTAGGAGCAAGAGTTTTTTTATGGTATGAATAGTCACTATTGCGCTGCCATTTCCATACACAGGACAAATAGCACTGGCGTCTGTTCCCAGCAAGTACAGTGTATTGGACTGAAGAGGATCTACTGTTCTTGTCAGATTTATAAGCAGAATTGAACTAAATATGGCCGTGTGTGTAGGAAGCACATTTCTTTTGTTCTGAGCAAGCTCACTGTTTTGGCCCTATAGGAAACACAGTAGTGTAGAAGAGAGCTCTTTTCTCAAAAGCAGATTGTGTTTCTTGTAAGGCGAGCTAGCCATTGTTTCCCAGTCATAAATGGAGTTGAATCACATGCAGTTTCTGGTCCTACGAGCAAGAGTTGTTTTCTGGTAAGAAGAGTCACTATTGTGCTCCAAATGCCATACACAGTGCAAATAGCACTCGGGTCTGTTCCCAGCAAGTACAGTGTATCGAAATGAAGAGGAGCTACTGTTCTTATCATTTTCCTAAGAAGAGTTGAATTAGATATGGCACGTGTGTTTAGGAAGCACTGTTATTATTTTCTGAGCAAGCTCACTGTTCTGAACCTATAGGAAACACAGTAGAGTAGAAGAGTGCTTTTTTCTCTAAAGCAGAGTATGATTCTTGTAAGGCGAGCTCGCGGTTGTTTCCCAGTTATAAATGGAGTTGAGTCACATGCAGTTTTTGGTCCTACGAGCAAGAGATGTTTTCTGGTAAGAAGAGTCACTATTGTGCTCCAAATGCCACACACAGTGCAAATAGCACTCGGGTCTGTTCCCAGCAAGTACAGTGTATTGGACTGAATAGGAGCTACTGTTCTTGTAAGTTTCATAAGCAGAGTTGAACTAGATATGGTCCATGTGTGTAGGAAGCACAGTTCTTTTGTTCTGAGCAAGCTCACTGTTTGGACCCCATAGGAAACACAGTAGAGTAGAAGAGTGCTCTTTTCTCAAAAGCACAGTGTGTTTCTTGTAAGGCGAGCTAGCATTTGTTTCCCAGTCCTAAATGGCGTTGAATCACATGCAGTTTGTGGTCCTACGAGCAAGAGTTGTTTTCTGGTAAGGAAAGTCACTATTGCGCTCTCATTGCCATACACAGTGTAAATAGCACTCGCGTCTGTTCCCAGCAAGTACAGTGTATCGGACAGAAGAGGAGCTACTGTTCTTGTCAGTTTCCTAAGCAGAGTTGAACTACATATGGTCCATGTGTGTAGGAAACACAGTTCTTTTGTTCTGATCAAGCTCACTGTATGGACCCCATAGGAAACACAGTAGAGTAGAAAAGTGCTCTTTTCTAAAGCAGTGTGTTTCTTGTAAGGCGAGCTAGCGTTTGTTTCCCAGTCCTAAATGGAGTTGAATCACATGCAGTTTCTGGTCCTATGAGCAAGAGTTGTTTTCTGGTAGGAAAGTCACTATTGTGCTCCCAATGCCATACACAATGCAAATAGCACATGCGTCTGTTCCCAGCAAGTACAGTGTATTGGACTGAAGAGGACCTACTGTTATTCTCAGTTTCCTAAGCAGAGTTGAACTAGATATGGCCCGTGTGTCTGGGAAGCACAGTTCATTTGTTCTGAGCAAGCTCACTGTTCTGGCCCTATAGGAAACACAGTAGAGTAGAAGAGTGCTCTTTTCTCAAAAGCAGAGTGTGTTTCTTGTAAGGCGAGCTAGAGTTTGTTTCCCAGTCCTAAATGGAGTTGAGTCACATGCAGTTTTTTTTCCTACGAGCAAGAGTTGTTTTCTGGTAAGTGGAGTCACTATTGTGCTCCAATTGCCATACACAGTGCAAATAGCACTCGCGTCTGTTCTCAGCAAGTACAGTGTATCGAACAGAAGAGGAGCTACTGTTCTTGTCAGTTTCCTAAGCAGAGTTGAACTAGATATGGCCCGTGTGTGTAGGAAGCACAGTTATTATGTTCTGAGCAAGCTCACTGTTCTGGCCCTACAGGAAACACAGTAGAGTAGATGAGTGCTCTTTTCTCTAAAGCAGAGTGTGTTTCTTGTAAGGCCAGCTCGCGTTTGTTTCCCAGTCCTAAATGGAGTTGAGTCACAGACAGTTTTTGGTCCTACGAGGAAGAGTTGTTTTCTGGTAAGAGGAGTCACTATTGCGCTCCAAATGCCATACACAGTGCAAATAGCACTCGCGTCTGTTCCCAGCAAGTACAGTGTATTGGACTAAATAGGAGCTACTGTTCTTGTCAGTTTCTTAAGCAGAGTTGAACTAGATATGGTCCATATGTGTAGGAAGCACAGTTCTTTTGTTCTGACCAAGCTCACTGTTTAGACCCTATAGGAAACACAGTAGAGTAGAAGAGTGCTCTTTTCTCAAAAGCAGAGTGAGTTTCTTGTAAGGCGAGCTAGCGTTTGTTTCCCAGTCCTAAATGGAGTTGAATCACATGCAGTTTCTGGTCCTAGGAGCAAGAGTTTTTTTATGTTAAGAATAGTCACTATTGCGCTGCCATTGCCATACACAGGACAAATAGCACTGCCATCTGTTCCCAGCAAGTACAGTGTATTGGACTGAAGAGGATCTACTGTTCTTGTCAGGTTCCTAAGCAGAATTGAACTAAATATGGCCGTGTGTGTAGGAAGCACAGTTCTTTTGTTCTGAGCAGGCTTACTGTTTTGGCCCTATAGGAAACACAGTAGAGAACAGTGCTCTTTTCTCAAAAGCAGAGTGTGTTTCTTGTAAGGCGAGCTAGCATTTGTTTCCCAGTCCTAAATGGAATGCATGAATCACATGCAGTTTCTGGTCCTACGAGCAAGAGTTGTTTTCTGGTAAGGAAAGTCACTATTGCTCTCGCTTTGCCATGCACAGTGCAAATAGCACTCGTGTCTGTTCCCAGAAAGTACAGTGTATGGGACTGAAGAGGAGCTACTGTTCTTGTCAGTTTCCTAAGCAGAGTTGAACTAGATATGGCCCGTGTGTTTAGGAAGCAGAGGTATTATGTTCTGAGCAAGTTCACTGTTTGGACCCCATAGGAAACACAGCAGAGTAGAAGAGTGCTCTTTTCTCTAAAGCAGTGTGTTTGTTGTAAGTCGAGCTAGCATTTCTTTCAGAGTCCTAAATGGAGTTGAATCACATGCAGTTTCTGGTCCTAGGAGCAAGAGTTGTTTTCTGGTAAGGAAAGTCACTATTGCGCTCCCATTGCCATACACAGTGCAAATAGCCCTCCCGTCTGTTCCCAGCAAGTACAGTGTATTGGACTGAAGAGGAGCTACTGTTCTTGTCAGTTTCCTAAGAAGAGTTGAACTAGATATGGCCCGTGTGGGTAGGAAGCACAGTTCTTTTTTCTGAGCAAGCTCACTGTTCTGGCCCTGTAGGAAACACAGTAGAGTAGAATAGTGCTCTTTTCTCAAAAGCAGAGTGTGTTTCTTGTAAAGTGAGCTAGAGTTTGTTTTCCAGTCCTAAATGGAGTTGAGTCACATGCAGTTTTTTGTCCTATGAGCAAGAGTTGTTTTCTGGTATGATGAGTCACTATTGTGCTCCAATTGCCATACACAGTGCAAATAGCACTGGCGTCTGTTCCCAGCAAGTACAGTGTATTGGACTGAAGAGGATCTACTGTTCTTGTCAGTTTCCTAAGCAGAGTTGAACTAGATATGGCCCGCGTGTGGGAAGCACAGTTCTTTTGTTCTGAGCAAGCTCACTGTTCTGGCCCTGTAGGAAACACAGTAGAGTAGAAGAGTGCTCTTTTTCTAAAGCAGAGTGTGTTTCTTGTAAGGAGAGCTAGCGTTTGTTTCCCAGTCCTAAATGGACTTGAATCACATGCAGTTTCTGGTCCTAGGAGCAAGAGTTTTTTTATGGTATGAATAGTCACTATTGCGCTGCCATTGCCATTCACAGGACAAATAGCACTAGCGTCTGTTCCCAGCAAGTACAGTGTATTGGACTGAAGAGGATCTACTGTTCTTGTCAGATTTATAAGCAGAATTGAACTAAATATGGCCGTGTGTGTAGGAAGCACAGTTCTTTTGTTCTGAGCAAGCTCACTGTTTTGGCCCTATAGGAAACACAGTAGTGTAGAAGAGAGCTCTTTTCTCAAAAGCAGATTGTGTTTCTTGTAAGGCGAGCTAGCCATTGTTTCCCAGTCATAAATGGAGTTGAATCACATGCAGTTTCTGGTCCTACGAGCAAGAGTTGTTTTCTGGTAAGAAGAGTCACTATTGTGCTCCAAATGCCATACACAGTGCAAATAGCACTCGGGTCTGTTCCCAGCAAGTACAGTGTATCGGAATGAAGAGGAGCTACTGTTCTTGTCATTTTCCTAAGAAGAGTTGAATTAGATATGGCACGTGTGTTTAGGAAGCACTGTTATTATTTTCTGAGCAAGCTCACTGTTCTGAACCTATAGGAAACACAGTAGAGTAGAAGAGTGCTTTTTTCTCTAAAGCAGAGTATGATTCTTGTAAGGCGAGCTCGCGGTTGTTTCCCAGTTATAAATGGAGTTGAGTCACATGCAGTTTTTGGTCCTACGAGCAAGAGATGTTTTCTGGTAAGAAGAGTCACTATTGTGCTCCAAATGCCACACACAGTGCAAATAGCACTCGGGTCTGTTCCCAGCAAGTACAGTGTATTGGACTGAATAGGAGCTACTGTTCTTGTAAGTTTCATAAGCAGAGTTGAACTAGATATGGTCCATGTGTGTAGGAAGCACAGTTCTTTTGTTCTGAGCAAGCTCACTGTTTGGACCCCATAGGAAACACAGTAGAGTAGAAGAGTGCTCTTTTCTCAAAAGCACAGTGTGTTTCTTGTAAGGCGAGCTAGCATTTGTTTCCCAGTCCTAAATGGCGTTGAATCACATGCAGTTTGTGGTCCTACGAGCAAGAGTTGTTTTCTGGTAAGGAAAGTCACTATTGCGCTCTCATTGCCATACACAGTGTAAATAGCACTCGCGTCTGTTCCCAGCAAGTACAGTGTATCGGACAGAAGAGGAGCTACTGTTCTTGTCAGTTTCCTAAGCAGAGTTGAACTACATATGGTCCATGTGTGTAGGAAACACAGTTCTTTTGTTCTGATCAAGCTCACTGTATGGACCCCATAGGAAACACAGTAGAGTAGAAAAGTGCTCTTTTCTAAAGCAGTGTGTTTCTTGTAAGGCGAGCTAGCGTTTGTTTCCCAGTCCTAAATGGAGTTGAATCACATGCAGTTTCTGGTCCTATGAGCAAGAGTTGTTTTCTGGTAGGAAAGTCACTATTGTGCTCCCAATGCCATACACAATGCAAATAGCACATGCGTCTGTTCCCAGCAAGTACAGTGTATTGGACTGAAGAGGACCTACTGTTATTCTCAGTTTCCTAAGCAGAGTTGAACTAGATATGGCCCGTGTGTCTGGGAAGCACAGTTCATTTGTTCTGAGCAAGCTCACTGTTCTGGCCCTATAGGAAACACAGTAGAGTAGAAGAGTGCTCTTTTCTCAAAAGCAGAGTGTGTTTCTTGTAAGGCGAGCTAGAGTTTGTTTCCCAGTCCTAAATGGACTTGAATCACATGCAGTTTCTGGTCCTAGGAGCAAGAGTTTTTTTATGGTATGAATAGTCACTATTGCGCTGCCATTGCCATACACAGGACAAATAGCACTAGCGTCTGTTCCCAGCAAGTACAGTGTATTGGACTGAAGAGGATCTACTGTTCTTGTCAGATTTATAAGCAGAATTGAACTAAATATGGCCGTGTGTGTAGGAAGCACAGTTCTTTTGTTCTGAGCAAGCTCACTGTTTTGGCCCTATAGGAAACACAGTAGTGTAGAAGAGAGCTCTTTTCTCAAAAGCAGATTGTGTTTCTTGTAAGGCGAGCTAGCCATTGTTTCCCAGTCATAAATGGAGTTGAATCACATGCAGTTTCTGGTCCTACGAGCAAGAGTTGTTTTCTGGTAAGAAGAGTCACTATTGTGCTCCAAATGCCATACACAGTGCAAATAGCACTCGGGTCTGTTCCCAGCAAGTACAGTGTATCGGAATGAAGAGGAGCTACTGTTCTTGTCATTTTCCTAAGAAGAGTTGAATTAGATATGGCACGTGTGTTTAGGAAGCACTGTTATTATTTTCTGAGCAAGCTCACTGTTCTGAACCTATAGGAAACACAGTAGAGTAGAAGAGTGCTTTTTTCTCTAAAGCAGAGTATGATTCTTGTAAGGCGAGCTCGCGGTTGTTTCCCAGTTATAAATGGAGTTGAGTCACATGCAGTTTTTGGTCCTACGAGCAAGAGATGTTTTCTGGTAAGAAGAGTCACTATTGTGCTCCAAATGCCACACACAGTGCAAATAGCACTCGGGTCTGTTCCCAGCAAGTACAGTGTATTGGACTGAATAGGAGCTACTGTTCTTGTAAGTTTCATAAGCAGAGTTGAACTAGATATGGTCCATGTGTGTAGGAAGCACAGTTCTTTTGTTCTGAGCAAGCTCACTGTTTGGACCCCATAGGAAACACAGTAGAGTAGAAGAGTGCTCTTTTCTCAAAAGCACAGTGTGTTTCTTGTAAGGCGAGCTAGCATTTGTTTCCCAGTCCTAAATGGCGTTGAATCACATGCAGTTTGTGGTCCTACGAGCAAGAGTTGTTTTCTGGTAAGGAAAGTCACTATTGCGCTCTCATTGCCATACACAGTGTAAATAGCACTCGCGTCTGTTCCCAGCAAGTACAGTGTATCGGACAGAAGAGGAGCTACTGTTCTTGTCAGTTTCCTAAGCAGAGTTGAACTACATATGGTCCATGTGTGTAGGAAACACAGTTCTTTTGTTCTGATCAAGCTCACTGTATGGACCCCATAGGAAACACAGTAGAGTAGAAAAGTGCTCTTTTCTAAAGCAGTGTGTTTCTTGTAAGGCGAGCTAGCGTTTGTTTCCCAGTCCTAAATGGAGTTGAATCACATGCAGTTTCTGGTCCTATGAGCAAGAGTTGTTTTCTGGTAGGAAAGTCACTATTGTGCTCCCAATGCCATACACAATGCAAATAGCACATGCGTCTGTTCCCAGCAAGTACAGTGTATTGGACTGAAGAGGACCTACTGTTATTCTCAGTTTCCTAAGCAGAGTTGAACTAGATATGGCCCGTGTGTCTGGGAAGCACAGTTCATTTGTTCTGAGCAAGCTCACTGTTCTGGCCCTATAGGAAACACAGTAGAGTAGAAGAGTGCTCTTTTCTCAAAAGCAGAGTGTGTTTCTTGTAAGGCGAGCTAGAGTTTGTTTCCCAGTCCTAAATGGACTTGAATCACATGCAGTTTCTGGTCCTAGGAGCAAGAGTTTTTTTATGGTATGAATAGTCACTATTGCGCTGCCATTGCCATACACAGGACAAATAGCACTAGCGTCTGTTCCCAGCAAGTACAGTGTATTGGACTGAAGAGGATCTACTGTTCTTGTCAGATTTATAAGCAGAATTGAACTAAATATGGCCGTGTGTGTAGGAAGCACAGTTCTTTTGTTCTGAGCAAGCTCACTGTTTTGGCCCTATAGGAAACACAGTAGTGTAGAAGAGAGCTCTTTTCTCAAAAGTAGATTGTGTTTCTTGTAAGGCGAGCTAGCCATTGTTTCCCAGTCATAAATGGAGTTGAATCACATGCAGTTTCTGGTCCTACGAGCAAGAGTTGTTTTCTGGTAAGAAGAGTCACTATTGTGCTCCAAATGCCATACACAGTGCAAATAGCACTCGGGTCTGTTCCCAGCAAGTACAGTGTATCGGAATGAAGAGGAGCTACTGTTCTTGTCATTTTCCTAAGAAGAGTTGAATTAGATATGGCACGTGTGTTTAGGAAGCACTGTTATTATTTTCTGAGCAAGCTCACTGTTCTGAACCTATAGGAAACACAGTAGAGTAGAAGAGTGCTTTTTTCTCTAAAGCAGAGTATGATTCTTGTAAGGCGAGCTCGCGGTTGTTTCCCAGTTATAAATGGAGTTGAGTCACATGCAGTTTTTGGTCCTACGAGCAAGAGATGTTTTCTGGTAAGAAGAGTCACTATTGTGCTCCAAATGCCACACACAGTGCAAATAGCACTCGGGTCTGTTCCCAGCAAGTACAGTGTATTGGACTGAATAGGAGCTACTGTTCTTGTAAGTTTCATAAGCAGAGTTGAACTAGATATGGTCCATGTGTGTAGGAAGCACAGTTCTTTTGTTCTGAGCAAGCTCACTGTTTAGACCCCATAGGAAACACAGTAGAGTAGAAGAGTGCTCTTTTCTCAAAAGCACAGTGTGTTTCTTGTAAGGCGAGCTAGCATTTGTTTCCCAGTCCTAAATGGCGTTGAATCACATGCAGTTTGTGGTCCTACGAGCAAGAGTTGTTTTCTGGTAAGGAAAGTCACTATTGCGCTCTCATTGCCATACACAGTGTAAATAGCACTCGCGTCTGTTCCCAGCAAGTACAGTGTATCGGACAGAAGAGGAGCTACTGTTCTTGTCAGTTTCCTAAGCAGAGTTGAACTACATATGGTCCATGTGTGTAGGAAACACAGTTCTTTTGTTCTGATCAAGCTCACTGTATGGACCCCATAGGAAACACAGTAGAGTAGAAAAGTGCTCTTTTCTAAAGCAGTGTGTTTCTTGTAAGGCGAGCTAGCGTTTGTTTCCCAGTCCTAAATGGAGTTGAATCACATGCAGTTTCTGGTCCTACGAGCAAGAGTTGTTTTCTGGTAGGAAAGTCACTATTGTGCTCCCAATGCCATACACAATGCAAATAGCACATGCGTCTGTTCCCAGCAAGTACAGTGTATTGGACTGAAGAGGAGCTACTGTTCTTGTCAGTTTCCTAAGCAGAGTTGAACGAGATATGGCCCGTGTGTCTGGGAAGCACAGTTCATTTGTTCTGAGCAAGCTCACTGTTCTGGCCCTATAGGAAACACAGTAGAGTAGAAGAGTGCTCTTTTCTCAAAAGCAGAGTGTGTTTCTTGTAAGGCGAGCTAGAGTTTGTTTCCCAGTCCTAAATGGAGTTGAGTCACATGCAGTTTTTTTTCCTACGAGCAAGAGTTGTTTTCTGGTAAGAGGAGTCACTATTGTGCTCCAATTGCCATACACAGTGCAAATAGCACTCGCGTCTGTTCTCAGCAAGTACAGTGTATCGAACAGAAGAGGAGCTACTGTTCTTGTCAGTTTCCTAAGCAGAGTTGAACTAGATATGGCCCGTGTGTGTAGGAAGCACAGTTATTATGTTCTGAGCAAGCTCACTGTTCTGGCCCTACAGGAAACACAGTAGAGTAGATGAGTGCTCTTTTCTCTAAAGCAGAGTGTGTTTCTTGTAAGGCCAGCTCGCGTTTGTTTCCCAGTCCTAAATGGAGTTGAGTCACAGACAGTTTTTGGTCCTACGAGGAAGAGTTGTTTTCTGGTAAGAGGAGTCACTATTGCGCTCCAAATGCCATACACAGTGCAAATAGCACTCGCGTCTGTTCCCAGCAAGTACAGTGTATTGGACTAAATAGGAGCTACTGTTCTTGTCAGTTTCTTAAGCAGAGTTGAACTAGATATGGTCCATATGTGTAGGAAGCACAGTTCTTTTGTTCTGACCAAGCTCACTGTTTAGACCCTATAGGAAACACAGTAGAGTAGAAGAGTGCTCTTTTCTCAAAAGCAGAGTGAGTTTCTTGTAAGGCGAGCTAGCGTTTGTTTCCCAGTCCTAAATGGAGTTGAATCACATGCAGTTTGTGGTCCTATGAGCAAGAGTTGTTTTATGGTAAGAATAGTCACTATTGCGCTGCCATTGCCATACACAGGACAAATAGCACTGCCGTCTGTTCCCAGCAAGTACAGTGTATTGGACTGAAGAGGATCTACTGCTCTGGTCAGGTTCCTAAGCAGAATTGAAATGGATATGGCCGTGTGTGTAGGAAGCACAGTTCTTTTGTTCTGAGTAAGCTCACTGTTCGGACCCCATAGGAAACACAGAAGAGTAGAAGAGTGCTTTTTTCTCAAAAGCAGAGTGCGTTTCTTTTAAGGCGAGCTAGCGTTTTTTTCCCATTCCTAAATGGAGTGGAATCACATGCAGTTTCTGGTCCTACGAGCAAGAGTTGTTTTCTGGTAAGGAAAGTCAATATTGCACTCCCATTGCCATAAACAGTGCAAATAGCCCTCCCGTCTTTTCCCAGCAAGTACCGTGTATTGGACTGAAGAGGAGCTACTGTTCTTGTCAGTTTCCTAAGAAGAGTTGAACTAGATATGGCCCGTGTGTGTAGGAAGCACAGTTCTTTTTTTCTGAGCAAGCTCACTGTTCTGCCCTATAGGAAACACAGTAGAGTAGAAGAGTGCTCTTTTCTCAAAAGCAGAGTGTGTTTCTTGTAAAGCAGCTAGAGTTTGTTTCCCAGTCCTAAATGGAGTTGAGTCACATGCAGTTTTTTGTCCTATGGGCAAGAGTTGTTTTCTGGTAAGACGAGTCACTATTGTGCTCCAATTGCCATACACAGTGCAAATAGCACTGGCGTCTGTTCCCAGCAAGTACAGTCTATTGGACTGAAGAGGATCTACTGTACTTGTCAGTTTCCTAAGCAGAGTTGAACTAGATATGGCCCGTATGTGGGAATCACAGTTCTTTTGTTCTGAGCAAGTTCACTGTTCTGGCCTGTAGGAAACACAGTAGAGTAGAAGAGTGCTCTTTTCTCTAAAGCAGTGTGTTTCTTGTAAGGCGAGCTAGCGTTTGTTTCCCAGTCCTAAATGGAGTTGAATCACATGCAGTTTCTGGTCCTACGAGCAAGAGTTTTTTTATGGTAAGCATAGTCACTATTGCACTGCCATTGCCATACACAGGACAAATAGGACTGGTGTCTGTTCCCAGCAAGTACAGTGTATTGGACTGAAGAGGATCTACTGTTCTTGTCAGGTTCCTAAGCAGAATTGAACTAAATATGGCCGTGTGTGTAGGAAGCACAGTTCTGTTATTCTGAGCAAGCTTACTGTTTTGGCCCTATAGGAAACAAAGTAGACTAGAAGAGTGCTCTTTTCTCAAAAGCAGAGTGTGTTTCTTGTAAGGCGAGCTAGCATTTGTTACCCAGTCCTAAATGGAGTTGAATCACATGCAGTTTCTGGTCCTACGAGCAAGAGTTGTTTTCTGGTAAGGAAAGTCACTATTGCGCTCCCTTTGCCATACACAGTGCAAATAGCACTCGAGTCTGTTCCCAGGAAGTACAGTGTATCGGACTTTTGAGAAGCTACTGTTCTTGACAGTTTCCTAAGCAGAGTTGAACTAGATATGGCCCCTGTGTTTAGGAAGCACAGTCATTATGTTCTGAGCAAGCTCACTGTTCTGGCCCTATAGGAAACACAGTAGAGTAGAAGAGTGCTCTTTTCTCTGAAGCAGAGTGTGTTTCTTGTAAGGCGAGCTCGCGTTTGTTTCCCAGTCCTAAATGGAGTTGAGTCACATGCAGTTTTTGGTCCTACGAGCAAGAGTTGTTTTCTGGTAAGAGTCACTATTGTGCTCCAAATGCCATACACAGTGCAAATAGCACTCGGGTCTGTTCCAAGCAATTACAGTGTATTGGACAGAAGATGAGCTACTGTTCTTGTCAGTTTCCTAAGCAGAGTTGAACTACATATGGTCCATGTGTGTAAGAAACACAGTTCTTTTGTTCTGATAAAGCTCACTGTATGGACCCGATAGGAAACACAGTAGAGTAGAAAAGTGCTCTTTTCTAAATTAGTGTGTTTCTTGTAAGGCGAGCTAGCGTTTGTTTCCCATTCCTAAATGGAGTTGAATCACATGCAGTTTCTGGTCCTACGAGCAAGAGTTGTTTTAAGGTAGGAAAGTCACTATTGTGCTCCCAATGCCATACACAATGCAAATAGCACATGCGTCTGTTCCCAGCAAGTACAGTGTATTGGACTGAAGAGGAGCTACTGTTCTTCTCAGTTTCCTAATCAGAGTTGAACTAGATATGGCCCGTGTGTCTAGGAAGCACAGTTCATTTGTTCTGAGCAAGCTCACTGTTCTGGCCCTATAGGAAACACAGTAGAGTAGAAGAGTGCTCTTTTCTCAAAAGCAGAGTGTGTTCCTTGTAAGGCGAGCTAGAGTTTGTTTCCCAGTCCTAAATGGAGTTGAGTCACATGCAGTTTTTTGTCCTACGAGCAAGAGTTGTTTTCTGGTAAGATGAGTCACTATTGTGCTCCCATTGCCATACACAGAGCAAATAGCACTCGCGTCTGTTCTCAGCAAGTACAGTGTATCGAACTGAAGAGGAGCTACTGTTCTTGTCAGTTTCCTCAGCAGAGTTGAACTAGATATGGCCCGTGTGTGTAGGAAGCACAGTTATTATGTTATGAGCAAGCTCACTGTTCTGGCCCTACAGGAAACACAGTAGAGTAGATGAGTGCTCTTTTCTCTAAAGCAGAGTGTGTTTCTTGTAAAGCCAGCTCGCGTTTGTTTCCCAGTCCTAAATGGAGTTGAGTCACAGACAGTTTTTGGTCCTACGAGCAAGAGTTGTTTTCTGGTAAGAGGAGTCACTATTGCGCTCCAAATGCCATACACAGTGCAAATAGCACTCGCGTCTGTTCCCAGCAAGTACAGTGTATTGGACTGAATAGGAGCTACTGTTCTTGTCAGTTTCCTAAGAAGAGTTGAACGAGATATGGTCGTGTGTGTAGGAAGCACAGTTTTTTTGTTCTGAGCAAGCTCACTGTTCGGAACACATAGGAAACACCATAGAGTAGAAGAGTGCTCTTTTCTCAAAAGCAGAGTGTTTTTCTTGGAAGTCGAGCTAGCGTTTGTTTCCCAGTCCTAAATGGAGTTGAGTCACATGCAGTTTTTTATCCTACGAGCAAGAGTTGTTTTCTGGTAAGACAAGTCACTATTGTGCTCCAGTTGCCATACACAGTGCAAATAGCACTCGCGTCTGTTCCCCACAAGTACAGTGTATTAGACTGAAGAGGAGCTACTGTTCTTGTTTGTTTCCTAAGCAGAGTTGAACTAGATATGGCCCGTGTGTGTAGGAAGCACAGTTCTTTTGTTCTGAGCAAGCTCACTCTTTGGACCACATAGGAAACACAGTAGAGTAGAAGAGTGCTCTTTTCTCAAAAGCAGAGTGTGTTTCATGTAAGGCGAGCTAGCATTTGTTTCCCAGTCCTAAATGGAGTTGAATCACATGCAGTTTCTGGTCCTACGAGCAAGAGTTGTTTTCTGGTAAGGTAAGTCACTATTGAGCTCCCATTGCCATACACAGTGCAAATAGCACTCGCGTCTGTTCTCAGCAAGTACAGTGTATCGAACTGAAGAGGAGCTACTGTTCTTGTCAGTTTCCTAAGCAGAGTTGAACTAGATATGCCCCGTGTGTGTAGGAAGCACAGTTCTTTTGTTCTCAGCAAGCTCACTGTTCTGGCCCTACAGGAAACACAGTAGAGTATATGAGTGCTCTTTTCTCTAAAGCAGAGTGTGTTTCTTGTAAGGCCAGCTCGCGTTTGTTTCCCAGTCCTAAATGGAGTTGAGTCACAGATAGTTTTTGGTCCTACGAGCAAGAGTTGTTTTCTGGTAACAGAGTCACTATTGTGCTCTAAATGCCATACACAGTGCAAATAGCACTCGCGTCTGTTAACAGCAAGTACAGTGTATTGGACTGAATAGGAGCTACTGTTCTTGTCAGTTTCCTAAGCAGAGTTGAACTAGATATGGTCCATGTGTGTAGGAAGCACAGTTCTTTTGCTCTGACCAAGATCACTGTTTGGACCCCATAGGAAACACAGTAGAGTAGAAGAGTGCTCTTTTCTCAAAAGCAGAGTGTGTTTCTTGTAAGGCGAGCTAGCGTTTGTTTCCTAGTCCTAAATGGAGTGGAATCACATGCAGTTTGTGGTCCTACGAGCAAGAGTTGTTTTATGGTAAGAATAATCACTATTGCGCTCTCATTGCCATACACAGTGTAAATAGCACTCGCGTCTTTTCCCAGCAAGTACAGTGTATTGGACTGAAGAGGAGCTACTGTTCTTCTCAGTTTCCTAAGCAGAGTTGAACTACATATGGTCCATGTGTGTAGGAAGCACAGTTCTTTTGTTCTGATCAAGCTCACTGTATGGACCCCATAGGAAACACAGTAGAGTAGAAAAGTGCTCTTTTCTAAAGCAGTGTGTTTCTTGTAAGGCGAGCTAGCGTTTGTTTAGCAGTCCTAAATGGAGTTGAATCACATGCAGTTTCTGGTACTATGAGCAAGAGTTGTTTTCTGGTAAGAAAGTCACTATTGTACTCCCAATGACATACACAATGCAAATAGCATATGCGTCTGTTCCCAGCAAGTACAGTGTATTGGACTGAAGAGGAGCTACTGTTCTTGTCAGTTTCCTAAGCAGAGTTGAACTAGATATGGCCCATGTGTCTAGGAAGCACAGTTCATTTGTTCTGAGCAAGCTCACTGTTCTGGCCCTATAGGAAACACAGTAGAGTAGAAGAGTGCTCTTTTCTCAAAAGCAGAGTGTGTTTCTTGTAAGGCGAGCTAGAGTTTGTTTCCCAGTCCTAAATGGAGTTGAGTCACATGCAGTTTTTTGTCCTACGAGCAAGAGTTGTTTTCTGGTAAGACGAGTCACTATTGTGCTCCAATTGCCATACACAGTGCAAATAGCACTCGCGTCTGTTCTCAGCAAGTACAGTGTATCGAACTGAAGAGGAGCTACTGTTCTTGTCAGTTTCCTAAGCAGAGTTGAACTAGATATGGCCCGTGTGTGTAGGAAGCACAGTTCTTTTGTTCTGAGCAAGCTCACTGTTCTGGCCCTACAGGAAACACAGTAGAGTAGATGAGTACTCTTTTCTCTAAAGCATAGTGTGTTTCTTGTAAGGCCAGCTCGCATTTGTTTCCCAGTCCTAAATGGAGTTGAGTCACAGACAGTTTTTGGTCCTACGAGCAAGAGTTGTTTTCTGGTAAGAGGAGTCACTATTGTGCTCCAAATGCCATACACAGTGCAAATAGCACTCACGTCTGTTCCCAGCAAGTACAGTGTATTGGACTGAATAGGAGCTACTGTTCTTGTCAGTTTCTTAAGCAGAGTTGAACTAGATATGGTCCATGTGTGTAGGAAGCACAGTTCTTTTGTTCTGACCAAGCACACTGTTTGGACCACATAGGAAACACAGTAGAGTAGAAGAGTGCTATTTTTCTAAAGCAGAGTGTGTTTCTTGTAAGGCGAGCTAGCGTTTGTTTTCCAGTCCTAAATAGTGTGGAATCACATGCAGTTTGTGGTCCTACGAGCATGAGTTGTTTTATGGTAAGAATAGTCACTATTGCGCTGCCATTGCCACATACAGGACAAATAGCACTGGCTCTGTTCCCAGCAAGTACAGTGTATTGGACTGAAGAGGATCTACTGCTCTGGTCAGGGTCCTAAGTAGAATTGAACTAGATATGGCCGTGTGTGTAGGAAGCACAGTTCTTTTGTTTTGAGCAAGCTCACTCTTCGGACCCCATAGGAAACACAGTAGAGTAGAAGAGTGCTCTTTTCTCAAAAGCAGAGTGTGTTTCTTGTAATGCGAGCTAGCGTTTGTTTCCCAGTCCTAAATGGAGTTGAATCACATGCAGTTTCTGGTCCTACGATCAAGAGTTGTTTTCTGGTAAGGAAAGTCACTATTGAGCTCCCATTGCCATACACAGGGCAAATAGCCATCGCGTCTTTTCCCAGCAAGTACAGTGTATTGGACTGAATAGGAGCTACTGTTCTTGTCAGTTTCCTAAGCAGAGTTGAACTACATAAGGTCCTCGTGTGTAGGAAGCACAGTTCTTTTGTTCTGAGCAAGCTCACTGTATGGACCCCATAGGAAACACAGTAGAGTAGAAGAGTGCTCTTTTCTCTAAAGCAGAGTGTGTTTCTTGTAAGGCGAAGTAGCATTTGTGTCCCAGTCCGAAATGGAGTGGAATCACATGCAGTTTCTGGTCCTACGAACAAGAGTTGTTTTATGGTAAGAATAGTCACTATTGCGCTGCCATTGCCATACACAGGACAAATAGCACTGGCGTCTTTTCCCACCAAGTACAGTGTATTGGACTGAAGAGGATCTACTATTCTTGTCAGATTCCTAAGCAGAATTGAACTAGATAAGGCCCGTGTGTGTAGGAAGCACAGTTCCTATGTTCTGAGCAAGCTCCCTGTTCTGGCCCTACAGGAAACACAGTAGAGTAGATGAGTGCTCTTTTCTCTAAAGCATAGTGTGTTTCTTGTAAGGCCAGCTCGCATTTGTTTCCCAGTCCTAAATGGAGTTGAGTCACAGACAGTTTTTGGTCCTACGAGCAAGAGTTGTTTTCTGGTAAGAGGAGTCACTATTGCGTCCAAATGCCATACTCAGTGCAAATAGCACTCACGTCTGTTCCCAGCAAGTACAGTGTATTGGACTGAATAGGAGCTACTGTTCTTGTCAGTTTCTTAAGCAGAGTTGAACTAGATATGGTCCATGTGTGTAGGAAGCACAGTTCTTTTGTTCTGACCAAGCACACTGTTTGGACCACATAGGAAACACAGTAGAGTAGAAGAGTGCTATTTTTCTAAAGCAGAGTGTGTTTCTTGTAAGGCGAGCTAGCATTTGTTTTCCAGTCCTAAATAGTGTGGAATCACATGCAGTTTGTGGTCCTACGAGCATGAGTTGTTTTATGGTAAGAATAGTCACTATTGCGCTGCCATTGCCACATACAGGACAAATAGCACTGGCGTCTGTTCCCAGCAAGTACAGTGTATTCGACTGAAGGGGATCTACTGCTCTGGTCAGGGTCCTAAGCAGAATTGAAATAGATATGGCCGTGTGTGTAGGAAGCACAGTTCTTTTGCTCTGAGCAAGCTCACTGTTCAGACCCCATAGGAAACACAGCAGAGTAGAAGAGTGCTCTTTTCTCAAAAGCAGAGTGTGTTTCTTGTAAGGCGAGCTAGCGTTTGTTTCCAAGTCCTAAATGGAGTTGAATCACATGCAGTTTCTGGTCCTACGATCAAGAGTTGTTTTCTGGTAAGGAAAGTAACTATTGCGCTCCCATTGCCATACACAGGGCAAATAGCCATCGCGTCTTTTCCCAGCAAGTACAGTGTATTGGACTGAATAGGAGCTACTGTTCTTGTCAGTTTCCTAAGCAGAGTTGAACTACATAAGGTCCTCGTGTGTAGAAGGACAGTTCTTTTGTTCTGAGCAAGCTCACTGTTTGCACCCCATAGGAAACACAGTAGAGTAGAAGAGTGCCCTTTTCTCTAAAGCAGAGTGTGTTTCTTGTAAGGCGAGCTAGCATTTGTGTCCCAGTCCTAAATGGAGTGGAATCACATGCAGTTTCTGGTCCTACGAGCAAGAGTTGTTTTATGGTAAGAATAGTCACTATTGTGCTGCCATTGCCATACACAGGACAAATATCACTGGCGTCTTTTCCCACCAAGTACAGTGTATTGGACTGAAGAGGATCTACTATTCTTGTCAGATTCCTAAGCAGAATTGAACTAGATAAGGCCCGTGTGTGTAGGAAGCACAGTTCCTATGTTCTGAGCAAGCTCACTGTTCTGGGCCTATAGGAAACACAGTAGAGTAGAAGAGTGCTCTTTTCTCTAAAGCAGAGTGTGTTTCTTGTAGGGCGAGCTAGCGTTTGTGCCCCGTCCTAAATGGAGTTGAATCCCATGCAGTTTCTGGTACTACGAGAAAGAGTTGTTTTCTGGTAAGAAGAGTTACTATTGCGCTGCCATTGCCATACACAGGACAAATAGCACTGGCATCTGTTCACAGCAAGTACAGTGTATTGGGCTGAAGAGGATCTACTGTTCTTGTCAGGTTCCTAAGCAGACTTGAACTAGATATGGCCGTGTGTGTAGGAAGCACAGTTTTTTTGTTCTGAGCAAGCTCACTGTTCGGACCCCATAGGAAACACAGTAGAGTAGAAGAGTGCTTTTTTCTCAAAAGCAGAGTGTGTTTCTTTTAAGGCGAGCTAGCGTTTTTTTCCCATTCCTAAATGGAGTGGAATCACATGCAGTTTCTGGTCCTACGAGCAAGAGTTGTTTTCTGGTAAGGAAAGTCAATATTGCACTCCTATTGCCATAAACAGTGCAAATAGCCCTCCCGTCTTTTCGCAGCATGTACAGTGTATTGGACTGAAGAGGACCTATTGTTTTTGTCAGTTTCCTAAGAAGATTTGAACTAGATATGGCCAGTGTGTTTAGGAAGCACAGTTCTTTTTTTCTGAGCAAGCTCACTGTTCTGGCCCTATAGGAAACACAGTAGAGTAAAAGAGTGCTCTTTCCTCAAAAGCAGAGTGTGTTTCTTGTAAAGCAGCTAGAGTTTGTTTCCCAGTCCTAAATGGAGTTGAGTCACATGCAGTTTTTTGTCCTATGAGCAAGAGTTGTTTTCTGGTAAGACGAGTCACTATTGTGCTCCAATTGCCATACACAGTGCAAATAGCACTGGCGTCTGTTCCCAGCAAGTACAGTCTATTGGACTGAAGAGGATCTACTGTACTTGTCAGTTTCCTAAGAAGAGTTGAACTAGATATGGCCCGTGTGTGGGAAGCACAGTTCTTTTGTTCTGAGCAAGCTCACTGTTCTGGCCCTGTAGGAAACACAGTAGAGTAGAAGAGTGCTTTTTTCTCTAAAGCAGTGTGTTTCTTGTAAGGCGAGCTAGCGTTTGTTTCCCAGTCCTAAATGGAGTTGAATCACATGCAGTTTCTGGTCCTACGAGCAAGAGTTGTTTTCTGGTAAGACAAGTCACTATTGTGCTCCAATTGCCATACACAGTGCAAATAGCACTCGCGTCTGTTCCCCGCAAGTACAGTGTATTCGACTGAAGAGGAGCTACTGTTCTTGTTTGTTTCCTAAGCAGAGTTGAACTAGATATGGCCCGTGTGTAGGAAGCACAGTTCTTTTGTTCTGAGCAAGCTGACTGTTTGGACCCCATAGGAAACACAGTAGAGTAGAAGAGTGCTCTTTTCTCTAAAGCAGAGTGTGTTTCTTGTAAGGCGAGCTAGCATTTGTGTCCCAGTCCGAAATGGAGTGGAATCACATGCAGTTTCTGGTCCTACGAGCAAGAGTTGTTTTATGATAAGAATAGTCACTATTGCGCTGCCATTGCCATACACAGGACAAATAGCACTGGCGTCTTTTCCCACCAAGTACAGTGTATTGGATTAAGAGGATCTACTATTCTTGTCAGATTCCTAAGCAGAATTGAACTAGATAAGGCCCGTGTGTGTAGGAAGCACAGTTCCTATGTTCTGAGCAAGCTCACTTTTCTGGGCCTATAGGAAACACAGTAGAGTAGAAGAGTGCTCTTTTCTCTAAAGCAGAGTGTGTTTCTTGTAGGGCGAACTAGCGTTTGTGCCCCGTCCTAAATGGAGTTGAATCCCATGCAGTTTCTGGTACTACGAGAAAGAGTTGTTTTCTGGTAAGAAGAGTTACTATTGCGCTGCCATTGCCATACACAGGACAAATAGCACTGGCATCTGTTCGCAGCAAGTACAGTGTATTGGGCTGAAGAGGATCTACTGTTCTTGTCAGGTTCCTAAGCACACTTGAACTAGATATGGCCGTGTGTGTAGGAAGCACAGTTTTTTTGTTCTGAGCAAGCTCACTGTTCGGACCCCATAGGAAACACAGTAGAGTAGAAGAGTGCTTTTTTCTCAAAAGCAGAGTGTGTTTCTTTTAAGGCGAGCTAGCGTTTTTTTCCCATTCCTAAATGGAGTGGAATCACATGCAGTTTCTGGTCCTACGAGCAAGAGTTGTTTTCTGGTAAGGAAAGTCAATATTGCACTCCTATTGCCATAAACAGTGCAAATAGCCCTCCCGTCTTTTCGCAGCAAGTACAGTGTATTGGACTGTAGAGGACCTATTGTTCTTGTCAGTTTCCTAAGAAGATTTGAACTAGATATGGCCAGTGTGTTTAGGAAGCACAGTTCTTTTTTTCTGAGCAAGCTCACTGTTCTGGCCCTATAGGAAACACAGTAGAGTAAAAGAGTGCTCTTTCCTCAAAAGCAGAGTGTGTTTCTTGTAAAGCAGCTAGAGTTTGTTTCCCAGTCCTAAATGGAGTTGAGTCACATGCAGTTTTTTGTCCTATGAGCAAGAGTTGTTTTCTGGTAAGACGAGTCACTATTGTGCTCCAACTGCCATACACAGTGCAAATAGCACTGGCGTCTGTTCCCAGCAAGTACAGTCTATTGGACTGAAGAGGATCTACTGTACTTGTCAGTTTCCTAAGAAGAGTTGAACTAGATATGGCCCGTGTGTGGGAAGCACAGTTCTTTTGTTCTGAGCAAGCTCACTGTTCTGGCCCTGTAGGAAACACAGTAGAGTAGAAGAGTGCTTTTTTCTCTAAAGCAGTGTGTTTCTTGTAAGGCGAGCTAGCGTTTGTTTCCCAGTCCTAAATGGAGTTGAATCACATGCAGTTTCTGGTCCTACGAGCAAGAGTTGTTTTCTGGTAAGACAAGTCACTATTGTGCTCCAATTGCCATACACAGTGCAAATAGCACTCGTGTCTGTTCCCCGCAAGTACAGTGTATTCGACTGAAGAGGAGCTACTGTTCTTGTTTGTTTCCTAAGCAGAGTTGAACTAGATATGGCCCGTGTGTGTAGGAAGCACAGTTCTTTTGTTCTGAGCAAGCTCACTGTTTGGACCCCATAGGAAACACAGTAGAGTAGAGAGTGCTCTTTTCTCAAAAGCAGAGTGTGTTTCATGTAAGGCGAGCTAGTATTTGTTTCCCAGTCCTAAATGGAGTTGAATCACATGCAGTTTCTCGTCCTACGAGCAGGAGTTGTTTTCTGGTAAGGAAAGTCACTATTGCGCTCCCTTTGCCATACACAGTACAAATAGCACTCGCGTCTGTTCCCAGCAAGTACAGTGTATCGGACTGAAGAGGAGCTACTGTTCTTGTCTGTTTCCTAAGCAGAGTTGAACTAGATATGGCCCATGTGTGTAGGAAGCACAGTTCTTTTGTTCTCAGCAAGCTCACTGTTCTGGCCCTACAGGAAACACAGTAGAGTATATGAGTGCTCTTTTCTCTAAAGCAGAGTGTGTTTCTTGTAAGGCCAGCTCGCGTTTGTTTCCCAGTCCTAAATGGAGTTGAGTCACAGACAGTTTTCGGTCCTACGAGCAAGGGTTGTTTTCTGGTAAGAAGAGTCACTATTGTGCTCTAAATGCCATACACAGTGCAAATAGCACTCGCGTCTGTTCCCAGCAAGTACACTGTATTGGACTGAATAGGAGCTACTGTTCTTGTCAGTTTCCTAAGCAGAGTTGAACTAGATATGGTCCATGTGTGTAGGAAGCACAGTTCTTTTGTTCTGACCAAGCACACTGTTTGGACCACATAGGAAACACAGTAGAGTAGAAGAGTACTCTTTTCTCAAAAGTAGAGTGTGTTTCTTGTAAGGCGAGCTAGCGTTTGTTTCCTAGTCCTAAATGGAGTGGAATCACATGCAGTTTGTGGTCCTACGAGCAAGAGTTGTTTTATGGTAAGAATCGTCACTATTGCGCTGCCATTGCCACATACAGGACAAATAGCACTGGCGTCTGTTCCCAGCAAGTACAGTGTATTGGACTGAAGAGGATCTACTGCTCTGGTCAGGTTCCTAAGCAGAATTGAACTAGATATGGCCGTGTGTGTAGGAAGCACAGTTCTTTTGTTCTGAGCAAGCTCACTGTTCGGACCCCATAGGAAAAACAGTAGAGTAGAAGAGTGCTCTTTTCTCAAAAGCAGAGTGAGTTTCTTGTAAGGCGAGCTAGCGTTTGTTTCCCAGTCCTAAATGGAGTTGAATCACATGCAGTTTCTGGTCCTACGAACAAGAGTTGTTTTCTGGTAAGGAAAGTCACTATTGCGCTCCCATTGCCCTACACAGGACAAATAGCACTGGCGTCTGTTCCCAGCAAGTACAGTGTATTGGACTGAAGAAGATCTACTGTTCTTGTCAGGTTCCTAAGCAGACTTGAACGAGATATGTCCCTGTGTGTAGGAAGCACAGTTTTTGTGTTCTGAGCAAGCTCACTTTTCGGAACACATAGGAAACACAGTAGAGAAGAAGAGTGCTCTTTTCTCTAAAGCAGAGTGTGTTTCTTGGAAGTCGAGCTAGCGTTTGTTTCCCAGTCCTAAATGGAGTTGAGTCACATGCAGTTTTTTGTCCTACGAGCAAGAGTTGTTTTCTGGTAAGACAAGTCACTATTGTGCTCCAATTGCCATACACAGTGCAAATAGCACTCTCGTCTGTTCCCCGCAAGTACAGTGTATTCGACTGAAGAGGAGCTACTGTTCTTGTTTGTTTCCTAAGCAGAGTTGAACTAGATATGGCCCGTGTGTGTAGGAAGCACAGTTCTTTTGTTCTGAGCAAGCTCACTCTTTGGACCCCATAGGAAACACAGTAGAGTAGAAGAGTGCTCTTTTCTCAAAAGCAGAGTGTGTTTCATGTAAGGCGAGCTAGCATTTGTTTCCCAGTCCTAAATGGAGTTGAATCACATGCAGTTTCTGGTCCTACGAGCAAGAGTTGTTTTCTGGTAAGGAAAGTCACTATTGCGCTCCCATTGCCATACACAGTGCAAATAGCACTCGCGTCTGTTCTCAGCAAGTACAGTGTATTGGACTGAAGAGGAGCTACTGTTCTTGTCAGTTTCCTAAGCAGAGTTGAACTAGATATGGCCCATGTGTCTAGGAAGCACAGTTCATTTGTTCTGAGCAAGCTCACTGTTCTGGCCCTATAGGAAACACAGTAGAGTAGAAGAGTGCTCTTTTCTCAAAAGCATAGTGTGTTTCTTGAAAGGCGAGCTACAGTTTGTTTCCCAGTCCTAAATGGAGTTGAGTCACATGCAGTTTTTTGTCCTACGAGCAAGAGTTGTTTTCTGGTAAGAAGAGTCACTATTGTGCTCCAATTGCCATACACAGTGCAAATAGCACTCGCGTCTGTTCTCAGCAAGTACAGTGTATCGAACTGAAGAGGAGCTACTGTTCTTGTCAGTTTCCTAAGCAGAGTTGAACTAGATATGGCCCGTGTGTGTAGGAAGCACAGTTATTATGTTCTGAGCAAGCTCACTGTTCTGGCCCTACAGGAAACACAGTAGAGTAGATGAGTGCTCTTTTCTCTAAAGCATAGTGTGTTTCTTGTAAGGCCAGCTCGCATTTGTTTCCCAGTCCTAAATGGAGTTGAGTCACAGAGAGTTTTTGGTCCTACGAGCAAGAGTTGTTTTCTGGTAAGAGGAGTCACTATTGTGCTCCAAATGCCATACACAGTGCAAATAGCACTCACGTCTGTTCCCAGCAAGTACAGTGTATTGGACTGAATAGGAGCTACTGTTCTTGTCAGTTTCTTAAGCAGAGTTGAACTACATATGGTCCATGTGTGTAGGAAGCACAGTTCTTTTGTTCTGACCAAGCTCACTGTTTAGACACTATAGGAAACACAGTAGAGTAGAAGAGTGCTCTTTTCTCAAAAGCAGAGTGAGTTTCTTGTAAGGCGAGCTAGCATTTGTTTCCCAGTCCTAAATGGAGTTGAATCACATGCAGTTTGTGGTCCTACGAGCAAGAGTTGTTTTATGGTAAGAATAGTCACTATTGCGCTGCCATTGCCATACACAGGACAAATAGCACTGGCGTCTGTTCCCAGCAAATACAGTGTATTGGACTGAAGAGGATCTACTGCTCTGGTCAGGTTCCTAAGCAGAATTGAACTAGATATGGTCCATGTGTGTAGGAAGCACAGTTCTTTTGTTCTGAGCAAGCTCACTGTTCTGGCCCTATAAGAAACACAGTAGAGTAGAAGAGTGCTCTTTTTTCAAAAGCAGAGTGTGTTTCTTCTAAGGCGAGCTCGCTTTTGTTTCCCAGTCCTAAATGGAGTTGAGTCACATGCAGTTTTTTGTCCTACGAGCAAGAGTTGTTTTCTGGTAAGAAGAGTCACTATTGTGCTCCAAATGCCATACACAGTGCAAATAGCACTCGGGTCTCTTCCCAGCAAGTACAGTCTATTGGACTGAATAGGAGCTACTGTTCTTCTCAGTTTCATAAGCAGAGTTGAACTAGATATGATCCATGTGTGTAGGAAGCACAGTTCTTTTGTTCTGAGCAAGCTCACTGTTCGGACACCATAGGAAACACAGTAGAGTAGAAGAGTGCTTTTTTCTCAAAAGCAAAGTGTGTTTCTTTTAAGGCAAGCTAGCATTTTTTCCCATTCCTAAATGGAGTGGAATCACATGCAGTTTCTGGTCCTTCGAGCAAGAGTTGTTTTCTGGTAAGGAAAGTCAATATTGCACTTCCATTGCCATAAACAGTGCAAATAGCCCTCTCGTCTTTTCCCAGCAAGTACAGAGTATTGGAGTGAAGAGGAGCTACTGTTCTTGTCAGTTTTTTAAGAAGAGTTGAACTAGATATGGCCCGTGTGTGTAGGAAGCACAGTTCTTTTTTTCTGAGCAAGCTCACTGTTCTGGCCCTATAGGAAACACAGTAGAGTAGAAGAGTGCTCTTTTCTCAAAAGCAGAGTGTGTTTCTTGTAAAGCAGCTAGCATTTGTTTCCCAGTCCGAAATGGCGTTGAATCACATGCAGTTTGTGGTCCTACGAGCAAGAGTTGTTTTCTGGTAAGAAAAGTTACTATTGCGCTGTCCTTGCCATACACAGTGTAAATAGCACTCGCGTCTGTTCCCATCAATTACAGTGTATTGGACTGAAGAGGAGCTACTGTTCTTGTCAGTTTCCTAAGCAGAGTTGAACTACATATAGTCCGTGTGTGTAGGAAGCACAGTTCTTTTGTTCTGAGCAAGCTCACTGTTTGGACCCCATAGGAAAAACAGTAGAGTAGAAGAGTGCTCTTTTCTCTAAAGCAGTGTGTTTGTTGTAAGGCGAGCTAGTATTTCTTTCCCAGTCCTAAATGGAGTTGAATCACATGCAGTTTCTGGTCCCATGAGCAAGAGTTGTTTTCTGGTAAGGAAAGTCAATACTGCGCTCCCATTGCCATACACAGTGCAAATAGCCCTCCCGTCTGTTCCCAGCAAGTACAGTGTATTGGACTGAAGAGGAGCTACTGTTCTTGTCAGTTTCCTAAGAAGAGTTGAACTAGATATGGCCCGTGTGGGTAGGAAGCACAATTCTTTTTTTCTGAGCAAGCTCACTGTTCTGTCCCTATAGGAAACACAGTAGAGAAGAAGAGTGCTCTTTTCTCAAAAGCAGAGTGTGTTTCTTGTAAAGTGAGCTAGAGTTTGTTTTCCAGTCCGAAATGGAGTTGAGTCACATGCAGTTTTTTGTCCTATGAGCAAGAGTTGTTTCCTGGTAAGACGAGACACTATTGTGCTCCAATTGCCATACACAGTGCAAATAGCACTGGCGTCTGTTCCCAGCAAGTACTTTGTATTGTACTGAAGAGGATCTACTGTTCTTGTCAGTTTCCTAAGCAGAGTTGAACTAGATATGGCCCATGTGTGGGAAGCACAGTTCTTTTGTTCTGAGCAAGCTCACTGTTCTGGCCATGTAGGAAACACAGTAGCGTAGAAGAGTGCTCTTTTTCTAAAGCAGAGTGTGTTTCTTGTAAGGAGAGCTAGCGTTTGTTTCCCAGTCCTAAATGGACTTGAATCACATGCAGTTTCTGGTCCTAGGAGCAAGAGTTGTTTTATGGTAAGAATAGTCACCATTGCGCTGCCATTGCCATACACAGGACAAATAGCACTGGCGTCTGTTCCCAGCAAGTACAGTGTATTGGACTGAAGAGGATCTACTGTTCTTGTCAGATTTATAAGCAGAATTGAACTAAATATGGCCGTGTGTGTAGGAAGCACAGTTCTTTTGTTCTGAGCAAGCTCACTTTTCGGACCCAATAGGAAACACAGTAGAGTAGAAGAGTGCTCTTTTCTCAAAAGCAGAGTGTGTTTTTTGTAAGGCAAGCTATAAGTTTGTTTCCCAGTCCTAAATGGAGTTGAATCACATGCAGTTTCTGGTCCTACGAGCAAGAGTTGTTTTCTGGTAAGGAAAGTCACTATTGCGCTCCCTTTGCCATACACAGTGCAAATAGCACTCGCGTCTGTTCCCCGCAATTACAGTGTATCGGACTGAAGAGGAGCTACTGTTCTTGTTAGTTTCCTAAGCAGAGTTGAAGTAGATATGGCCCGTGAGTTTAGGAAGCACAGTTATTATGTTCTGAGCAAGCTCACTGTTCTGGCCCTATAGGAAACACAGTAGAGTAGAAGAGTGCTCTTTTCTCTAAAGCAGAGTGTGTTTCTTGTAAGGCGAGCTCGCGTTTGTTTCCCAGTCCTAAATGGATTTGAGTCACATGCAGTTTTTGGTCCTACGAGCAAGAGTTGATTTCTGGTAAGAAGAGTCACTATTGTGCTCCAAATGCCATACACAGTGCAAATAGCACTCGCGTCTGTTCCCAGCATGTACAGTGTATTGGACTGAATAGGAGCTACCCTTCTTGTCAGTTTCCTAAGCAGAGTTGAACTAGATATGGCCCGTGTGTAGGAAGCACAGTTCTTTTGTTCTGAGCAAGCTCACTGTTCTGGCCCTATATGAAACACAGTAGAGTAGATGAGTGCTCTTTTCTCTAAAGCAGATTGTGTTTCTTGTAAGGCGAGCTAGTGTTTGTTTCCCAGTCCTAAATGGAGTTGAATCACATGCAGTTTCTGGTCCTACAAGCAAGAGTTGTTTTATGATAAGAAAAGTTACTATTGCGCTGCCATTGTCATACACAGGACAAATAGCACTGGCGTCTGTTCCCAGCAGTTCAGTGTATTGGACTGAAGAGGAGCTACTGTTCTTGTCAGGTTCCTAAGCAGAATTGAACTAGATATGGCTGTGTGTGTAGGAAGCACAGTTCTTTTGTTCTGAGCAAGCTCACTGTTCGACCCCATAGGAAACACAGTAGAGTAGAAGAGTGCTCTTTTCTCTAAAGCAGAGTGTGTTTCTTGTAAGCTGAGCTAGCGTTTTTTTCCCAGACCAAATGGAGTTGAGTCACATGCAGTTTTTTGTCCTACGAGCAAGAGTTGTTTTCTGGTAAGACGAGTTACTATTGTGCTCCAATTGCCATACACAGTGCAAATAGCACTCGCATGTCTTGCCCGCAAGTACAGTGTATTGGACTGAAGAGGAGCTACTGTTCTTGTCAGTTTCCTAAGCAGAGTTGAACTAGACATGGTCGATGTGTGTAGGAAGCACAGTTCTTTTGTTCTGAGCAAGCTCACTGTTTGGACCCCATAGGAAAAACAGTAGAGTAGAAGAGTGCTCTTTTCTCAGAAGCAAAGCGTGTTTCTTGTAAGGCGAGCTAGCATTTGTTTCCCACTCCTAAATGGCTTTGAATCACATGCAGTGTGTGGTCCTACGAGCAAGAGTTTTTTCTGGTAAGGAAAGTCACTATTGCGCTCCCTTTGCCATACACAGTGCAAATAGCACTCGCGTATGTTCCCAGCAAGTACAGTGTATCGGACTGAAGAGGAGCTACTGTTCTTGTCAGTTTCCTAAGCAGAGTTGAACTAGATATGGTCCATGTGTGTAGGAAGCACAGTTCTTTGTTCTGAGCAAGCTCACTGTTTGGACCCCATAGGAAACACAGTAGAGAAGAAGAGTGCTCTTTTCTCAAAAGCAGAGAGTGTTTCATGTAAGGCGAGCTAGCATTTGTTTCCCAGTCCTAAACGGAGTTGAATCACATGCAGTTTCTGGTCCTACGAGCAAGAGTTGTTTTCTGGTAAGGAAAGTCACCATTGCGCTCCCATTGCCATACACAGTGCAAATAGCACTGGCGTCTGTTCCCAGCAAGTACAGTGTATCGGACTGAAGAGGAGCTACTGTTCTTGTCAGTTTTCTAATCAGAGTTGAACTAGATAAGGACCGTGTGTGTAGAAAGCACAGTTCTTATGTTCTGAGCAAGCTGACTGTTCTGGCCCTATAGGAAACACAGAAGAGTAGAAGAGTGCTCTTTTCTCAAAAGCAGAGTGTGTTTCTTGTAAGGTGAGCTAGCGTTTGTTTCCCAGTCCTAAATGGAGTTGAATCACATGCAGTTTCTGGTCCTACGAGCAAGAGTTGTTTTCTGATAAGAATAGTCACTATTGCGCTGCCATTGCCCTACACAGGACAAAGAGCACTGGCTTCTGTTCCCAGCAGTACAGTGTATTGGACTGAAGAGGAGCTACTGTTCTTGTCAGGTTCCTAAGCAGAATTGAACTAGATATGGCTGTGTGTGTAGGAAGCACAGTTCTTTTGTTCTGAGAAAGCTCACTGTTCGGACCCCATAGGAAACACAGTATAGTAGAAGAGTGCTCTTTTCTCAAAAGCAGAGTGTGTTTCTTGTAAGGTGAGCTAGCGTTTGTTTCCCAGACCTAAATGGAGTTGAGTCACATGCAGTTTTTTGTCCTACGAGCAAGAGTTTTTTTCTGGTAAGACGAGTCACTATTGTGCTCCAAATGCCATACACAGTACAAATAGCAATCGCGTCTCTTCCCCGCAAGTACAGTGTATTGGACTGAAGAGGAGCTGCTGTTCTTGTCAGTTTCATAAGCAGAGTTGAGCTAGATATGGTCCATGTGTGTAAAAAGCACAGTTCTTTTGTTCTGAGCAAGCTCACTGTTTGGACCCCATAGGAAACACAGTAGTGTAGAAGAGTGCTCTTTTCTCAAAAGCAGAGTGCGTTTCTTGTAAGGCGAGCTAGCATTTGTTTCCCAGTCCTAAATGGCGTTAAATCACATGCAGTTTCTGGTCCTACGAGCAAGAGTTGTTTCCTGGTAAGGAAAGTCACTATTGAGCTCCCATTGCCATACACAGTGCAAATAGCACTCGCGTCTGTTCCCAGAAAGTACAGAGTATTGGACTGAAGAGGAGATACTGTTCTTGTCAGTTTCCTAAGCAGAGTTGAACTACATATGGTCCGGGTGTGTAGGAAGCACAGTTCTTTTGTTCTGAGCAAGCGCACTGTTTGGACCCCATAGGAAACACATTAGAGTAGGATACTGCTCTTTTCTCAAAAGCAGAGTGTGTTTCTTGTAAGGCGAGCTAGAGTTTGTTTCCCAGTCCTAAATGGAGTTGAGTCACATGCAGATTTTTGTCCTACGAGCAAGAGTTGTTTTCTGGTAAGGAAAGTCACTATTGCGCTCTCATTGCCATACACAGTGTAAATAGCACTCCCGTTTGTTCCCAGCAAGTACAGTGTATTGGACTTAAGAGGAGCTACTGTTCTTGTCAGTTTCCTAAGCACAGTTGAACTACATATGGTCCGTGTGTGTAGGAAGCACAGTTCTTTTGTTCTGAGCAAGCTCTCTGTTTGTACCCCATAGGAAACACAGTAGAGAAGAAGAGTGCTCTTTTCTCTAAAGCAGAGTGTGTTTCTTGTAAGGCAAGCTAGCGTTTGTTTCCCAGTCCTAAATGGAGTTGAATCACATGCAGTTTCTGGCCTACAAGCAAGAGTTGTTTTCTGGTAAGGAAAGTTACTATTGCGCTCCCATTGCCATACACAGTGCAAATAGCACTGGCATCTGTTCCCAGCAAGTACAGTGTATTGGACTGAAGAGGAGCTACTGTTCTTCCCAGTTTCGTAAGCAGAGTTAAACTAGATATTGCCCGTGTGTGTAGGAAGCACAGTTCTTTTTTTCTGAGTAAGCTCAATATTCTGGCCCTATAGGAAACACATTAGAGTAGAATACTGCTCTTTTCTCAAAAGCAGAGTGTGTTTCTTGTAAGGCGAGCTAGAGTTTGTTTCCCAGTCCTAAATGGAGTTGAGTCACATGCAGTTTTTTGTCCTACGAGCAAGAGTTGATTTCTGGTAAGACGAGTCACTATTGTGCTCCAATTGCCATTCACAGTGCAAATAGCACTCGCATCTGTTCTCAGCAAGTACAGTGTATCGGACTGAAGAGGAGCTACTGTTCTTGTCCGTTTCCTAAGCAGAGTTGAACTAGTTATGGCCCGTGTGTGTAGGAAGCACAGTTCTTTTGTTCTGAGCAAGCTCACTTTTCTGGCCCTATAGGAAACACAGTAGAGTAGAAGAGTGCTCTTTTCTCTAAAGCAGAGTGTGTTTCTTGTAAGGCGAGCTCACGTTTGTTTCCCAGTCCTAAATGGAGTTGAGTCACAGACAGTTTTTGGTCCTACAAGCAAGAGTTGTTTTCTGGTAAGAAGAGTCACTATTGCGCTCCAAATGCCATACACAGTGCAAATAGCACTGGCGTCTGTTCCCAGCAAGTACAGTGTAAAGGACTGAAGAGGATCTACTGTTCTTGTCAGTTTCCTAAGCAGAGTTGAACTAGATATGGTCCATGTGTGTAGGAAGCACAGTTCTTTTGTTCTGAGCAAGCTCACTGTTTGGACCCCATAGGAAACACCATAGAGTAGAAGAGTGCTCTTTTCTCAAAAGCAGCGTGTGTTTCTTGTAAGGCGAGCTAGCGTTTGTTTCCCAGTCCTAAATGGAGTGGAATCACATGCAGTTTCTGGTTCTACGAGCAAGAGTTGTTTTATGGTAAGAAGAGTCACTATTGCGCTGCCTTTGCCATACACAGGACAAATAGCACTGGCGTCTGTTCCCAGCAAGTACAGTGTATTGGACTGAAGAGGATCTACTGTTCTTGTCAGGTTCCTAAGCAGAATTGAACTAGATATGGCCGTGTGTGTAGGAAGCACAGTGCTTTTGTTCTGAGCAAGATCACTTTTCGGAACCCTAGGAAACACAGTAGAGTAGAAGAGTGCTCTTTTCTCAAAAGCAGAGTGTGTTTCTTGTAAGGCGAGCTAGCGTTTGTATCCCAGTCATAAATGGAGTTGAATCACTTGCAATTTCTGGTCCTACGAGCAAGAGTTGTTTTCTGGTAAGGAAAGTAACTATTGCGCTCCCATTGCCATACACAGTGCAAATAGCTCTCGCGTCTGTTCCCAGCAAGTACAGTGTATCGGACTGAAGAGGAGCTACTGTTCTTGTCAGTTTCCTAAGCAGAGTTGAACAAGATAAGGACCGTGAGTGTAGAAAGCACAGTTCTTATGTTCTGAGCAAGCTCACTGTTCTGGCCCTATAGGAAACACAGTAGAGGAGAAGAGTGCTCTTTTCTCAAAAGCAGAGTGTGGTTCTTGTAAGGCGAGCTATCGTTTGTTTTTTAGTCCTAAATGGAGTTGAATCACATGCAGTTTCTGGTCCTATGAACAAGAGTTGTTTTCTGGTAAGAATAGTCACTATTGCGCTGCCATTGCCACATACAGGACAAATAGCACTGGCTCTGTTCCCAGCAAGTACAGTGTATTGGACTGAAGAGGATCTACTGTTCTGGTCAGGGTCCTAAGCAGAATTGAACTAGATATGGCCGTGTGTGTAGGAAGCACAGTTCTTTTGTTCTGAGCAAGCTCACTGTTCGGACCCCATAGGAAACACAGTAGAGTAGAAGAGTGCTCTTTTCTCTAAAGCAGAGTGTGTTTCTGGTAAGGCGAGCTAGCATTTGTTTCCCAGTCCTAAATGGAGTGGAATCACATGCAGATTCTGTCCTATGAGCAAGAGTTGTTTTATGGTGAGAATAGTCACTATTGTGCTGCCCTTTCCATACACAGGACAAATAGTACTGGCGTCTGTTCGCAGCAAGTACAGTGTATTGGACTGAAAAGGATCTACTGTTCTTGTCAGGTTCCTAAGCAGAATTGAACTAGATATGGCCGGGTGTGTAGGAAGCACAGTTCTTTTGTTCTGAGCAAGCTCTCTGTTTGGACCCCATAGGAAACACAGTAGAGTAGAAGAGTGCTCTTTTCTCTAAAGCAGAGTGCGTTTCTTGTAAGGCGAGCTAGCATTTGTTTCCCAGTCCTAAATGGAGTGGAATCACATGCAGCTTCTGGTTCTACGAGCAAGAGTTGTTTTGTGGTAAGAATAGTCACTATTGCGCTGCCATTGCCATACACAGGACAAATAGCACTGGCGTCTGTTCCCAGCAAGTACAGTGTATTGGACTGAAGAGGATCTACTGTTCTTGTCAGGTTCCTAAGCAGAATTGAACTAGATATGGCCGTGTGTGTAGGAAGCACAGTGCTTTTGTTCTGAGCAAGATCACTTTTCGGACCCCTAGGAAACACAGTAGAGTAGAAGAGTGCTCTTTTCTCAAAAGCAGAGTGCGTTTCTTGTAAGGCGAGCTAGCATTTGTTTCCCAGTCCTAAATGGCGTTGAATCACATGCAGTTTCTGGACCTACGAGCAAGAGTTGTTTTCTGGTAAGAAAAGTCACTATTGCGATCTCATTGCCATACACAGTGCAAATAGCACTCGCGTCTGTTCCCAGAAAGTACAGTGTATTGGACTGAAGAGGAGATACTGTTCTTGTCAGTTTCCTAAGCAGAGTTGAACTACATATGTTCCGTGTGTGTAGGAAGCACAGTTCTTTTGTTCTGAGCAAGCTCACTGTTTGGACCCCATAGGAAACACATTAGAGTAGAATACTGCTCTTTTCTCAAAAGCAGAGTGTGTTTCTTGTAAGGCGAGCTAGAGTTTGTTTCCCAGTCCTAAATGGAGTTGAGTCACATGCAGTTTTTTGTCCTACGAGCAAGAGTT
The DNA here is from genome assembly GCF_949786415.1 of Peromyscus eremicus. NCBI lineage: Eukaryota > Metazoa > Chordata > Mammalia > Rodentia > Cricetidae > Peromyscus > Peromyscus eremicus. The sequence goes on from NW_026735069.1 coordinate 126,856, forward strand.
GTTTTCTGGTAAGGAAAGTCACTATTGCGCTCTCATTGCCATACACAGTGCAAATAGCACTCCCGTTTGTTCCCAGCAAGTACAGTGTATTGGAATGAAGAGGAGCTACTGTTCTTGTCAGTTTCCTAAGCACAGTTGAACTACATATGGTCCGTGTGTGTAGGAAGCACAGTTCTTTTGTTCTGAGCAAGCTCTCTGTTTGGACCCCATAGGAAACACAGTAGAGAAGAAGAGTGCTCTTTTCTCAAAAGCAGAGTGTGTTTCTTGTAAGGCAAGCTAGCTTTTGTTTCCCAGGCCTAAATGGAGTGGAATCACATGCAGTTTCTGTCCTACGAGCAAGAGTTGTTTTATGGTAAGAATAGTCACTATTGTGCTGCCATTTCCATACACAGGACAAATAGCACTGGCGTCTGTTCGCAGCAAGTACAGTGTATCGGACTGAAGAGGAGCTACTGTTCTTGTCAGTTTCCTAAGCAGAGTTGAACTAGATAAGGACCGTGTGTGTAGAAAGCACAGTTCTTATGTTCTGAGCAAGCTCACTGTTCTGGCCCTATAGGAAACACAGTAGAGTAGAAGAGTGCTCTTTTCTCAAAAGCAGAGTGTGTTTCTTGTAAGGCGAGCTAGCGTTTGTTTCCCAGTCCTAAATGGAGTTAAATCACATGCAGTTTCTGGTCCTACGAGCAAGAGTTGTTTTCTGGTAAGGAAAGTCACTATTGTGCTCCCTTTGCCATACACAGTGCAAATAGCACTCGCGTCTGTTCCCAGCAAGTACAGTGTATGGGACTGAAGAGGAGCTACTGTTCTTGTCAGTTTCCTAAGCAGAGTTGAACAACATATGGTCCGTGTGTGTAGGAAGCACAGTTTTTTTGTTCTGAGCAAGCTCACTGTTTGGACCCCATAGGAAACACAGTAGAGTAGAAGAGTGCTCTTTTCTCTAAAGCAGAGTGTGTTTCTTGTAAGGCGAGCTAGCGTTTGTTTCCCAGTCCTAAATGGAGTTGAATCACATGCAGTTTCTGGTCCTACAAGCAAGAGTTGTTTTCTGGTAAGGAAAGTTACTATTGCGCTCCCATTGCCATACACAGTGCAAATAGCACTGGCATCTGTTCCCAGCAAGTACAGTGTATTGGACTGAAGAGGAGCTACTGTTCTTGTCAGTTTCCTAAGCAGAGTTAAACTAGATATTGCCCGTGTGTGTAGGAAGCACAGTTCTTTTTTTCTGAGCAAGCTCAATGTTCTGGCCCTATAGGAAACACATTAGAGTAGAATACTGCTCTTTTCTCAAGCAGAGTGTGTTTCTTGTAAGGCGAGCTAGAGTTTGTTTCCCAGTCTTAAATGGAGTTGAGTCACATGTAGTTTTTTGTCCTATGAGCAAGAGCTGTTTTCTGGTAAGACGAGTCACTATTGTGCTCCAATTGCCATTCACAGTGCAAATAGCACTCGCATCTGTTCTCAGCAAGTACAGTGTATCGGACTGAAGAGGAGCTACTGTTCTTGTCAGTTTCCTAAGCAGAGTTGAACTAGATATGGCCCGTGTGTGTAGGAAGCACAGTTGTTTTGTTCTGAGCAAGCTCACTTTTTTGGCCCTATAGGAAACACAGTAGAGTAGAAGATTGCTCTTTTCTCAAAAGCAGAGTGTGTTTCTTGTAAGCCGAGCTAGCGTTTGTTTCCCAGTCCTAAATTGAGTTTCATCACATGAAGTATTTTGTCCTACGAGCAAGAGTTGTTTTCTAGTAAGAAGAGTCACTATTGTGCTCCATTTGCCATACACAGTGCAAATAGCACTGGCGTCTGTTCCCAGCAAGTACAGTGTATTGGACTGAAGAGGAACTACTGTTCTTGTCAGTTTCCTAAGCAGAGTAGAACGAGATATGGCCCGTGTGTAGGAAGCACAGCTCTTTTGTTCTGAGCAAGCTCACTGTTCGGACGCCATAGGAAACACGGTGGAGTAGAAGAGTGCTCTTTTCTCAAAAGCAGAGTGTGTTTCTTGTAAGGCGAGCTAGCGTTTGTTTCCCAGTCCTAAGTGGAGTTGAATCACATGCAGTTTCTGGTCCTACAAGCAAGAGCTGTTTTCTGGTAAGAAGAGTCACTTTTGCGCTCCCATTGTCATACACAGGGTAAATAGGACTGGTGTCTGTTCCCAGCATGTACAGTATATTGGACTGAAGAGGAGCTACTGTTCTTCTCAGTTTCCTAAGCAGAGTTGAACTAGATATAGCCCGTGTGTGTAGGAAACACAGCTCTTTTGTTCTGAGCAAGTTCACTGTTCTGTCCCTATAGGAAACACAGTAGAGTACAAGAGTGCTGTTTTCTTAAAAGCAGAGTGTGTTTCTTGTAAGGCGAGCTAGCGTTTGTTTCCCAGTCCTAAATGGAGTTTCATCACATGAAGTTTTTGGTCCTATGAGCATGAGTTGTTTTCTGGTAAGGAAAGTCACTGTTGCGCTCACATTGCCATACACAGTGCAAACAGCACTCGCGTCTGCTCCCAGCAAGTAAAGTGTATTGGACTGAAGAGGAACTACTGTTCTTGTCAGTTTTCTAAGCAGAGTTGAACGAGATATGGCCTGTGTGTAGGAAGCACAGCTCTTTTGTTCTGAGCAAGCTCACTGTTCGGACGCCATAGGAAACACAGTAAAGTAGAAGAGTGCTATTTTCTCAAAAGCAGAGTGTGTCTTGTAAGGCGAGCTAGCGTTTGTTTCCCAGTCCTAAGTGGAGTTGAATAACATGCAGTTTCTGGTCCTATGAGCAAGAGTTGTTTTCTGGTAAGAAGAGTCACTATTGCCCTCCATTGCCATACACAGTGCAAATAGCACTCGCGTCTGTTCCCAGCAAGAACAGTGAATTGGACTGAAGAGGAGCTACTGTTCTTGTCAGTTTCCTAAGAAGAGTTGAACTAGATATGACCCGTGTGTGTAGGAATCACAGCTCTTTTGTTCTGAGCAAGCTCAGTGTTCGGACACCATAGGAAACACAGTGGAGTAGAAGAATGCTCTTTTCTCAAAAGCAGAGTGTGTTTCTTGTAAGGCGAGCTAGCGTTTGTTTCCCAGTCCAAGGTGGAATTGAATCCCATGCAGTTTCTGGTCCTACGAGCAAGAGTTGTTTTCTGGTAAGAAGAGTCACTATTGCCCTCCCATTGTCTTACACAGAGCAAATAGCACTGGCGTCTGTTCCCAGCATGTACAGTGTATTGGACTGAAGAGGATCTACTGTTCTTGTCAGTTTCCTAAGCAGAGTTGAACTAGATATGGCCCGTGTGTGTCGGAATCACAGTTCATTTGTTCTGAGCAAGCTCACTGTTCGGACCCTATAGGAAACACAGTAAAGTAGAAGAGTGCTCTTTTCTTAAAAACAGAGTGTGTTTCTTGTAAGGTGAGCTAGCGTTTGTTTCCCAGTCCTAAGTGGAGTTGAATAACATGCAGTTTCTGGTCCTACGAGCAAGAGTTGTTCTCTGGTAAGAAGAGTCACTATTGCCCTCCATTGCCATACACAGTGCAAATAGCACTCGCGTCTGTTCCCAGTAAGAACAGTGAATTGGACTGAAGAGGAGCTACTGTTCTTGTCAGTTTTCTAAGAAGAGTTGAACTAGATATGGCTCTTTTGTGTAGGAAGCACAGTTCTTTTGTTCTGAGCAAGCTCACTGTTCTGGCACAATAGGAAACACACTAGAGTAGAAGAGTGCTCTTTTCTCAAAGGCAGAGTGTGCTTCTTGTAAGGCAATCTAGCGTTTGTTTCCCAGTCTTACATGGAGTTGAATCACATGCACTTTCTGGTCCTACGGGCAAGAGTTGTTTTCTGGTAGAACAGTCACTATTGTGCTCCCATTGCCATACACAGAGCAAATAGCACTCGTGTCTGTTCCCAGCAAGAACAGTGAATTGGACTGAAGAGGAGCTACTGTTCTTGTCAGTTTCCATAGAAGAGTTGAACTAGATATGGCCCGTGTGTGTAGGAAGCACAGTTTTTTTGTTCTGAGCAAGCTCACTGTTCTGGCTCTATAGGAAACACAGTAGAGTAGAAGAGTGCTCTTTTCTCAAAGGCAGAGTGTGTTTCTTGTAAGGCGAGCTAGTAGCGTTTGTTTCCCAGTCCTAAATGGAGTTGAATCCCATGCAGTTTCTGGTCCTAAGAGCAAGAGTTGTTTTCTGGTAAGAAGAGTCACTTTTGCGCTCCCATTGTCATACACAAGGCAAATAGCACTGGCGTCTGTTCCGAGCATGTACAGTGTTATGGACTGCAGAGGATCTCATTTTCTTCTCAGTTTCCTAAGCAGAGTTGAACTAGATATGGCCCGTGTGTGTAGGAAGCACAGCTCTTTTGTTCTGAGCAAGCTCACTCTTCTGGCACTATAGGAAACACAGTAGAGTACAAGAGTGCTCTTTTCTCAAAAGCAGAGTGTGTTTCTTGTAAGGCAAGCTAGCGTTTGTTTCCCAGTCCTAAATGGAGTTTCATCACATGAAGTTTTTGGTCCTATGAGCAAGAGCTGTTTTCTGGTAAGGAAAGTCACTGTTGCGCTCCCATTGCCATACACAGTGCAAATAGCACTGGCGTCTGTTCCAGCAAGTACAGTGTATTGGACTGAAGAGGAACTACTGTAATTGTCAGTTTCCTAAGCAGAGTTGAACGAGATATGGCCCGTGTGTAGGATGCACAGCTCTTTTGTTCTGAGCGAGCTCACTGTTCGGACGCCATAGGAACACAGTGGAGTAGAAGAATGCTCTTTTCTCAAAAGCAGAGTGTGTTTCTTTTAAGGCGAGCTAGCGTTTGTTTCCCAGTCCTAGGTGGAGTTGAATCCCATGCAGTTTCTAGTCCTACGAGCAAGAGTTGTTTTCTGGTAAGAAGAGTCACAATTGCCCTCCCATTGTCTTACACAGAGCAAGTAGCACTGGCGTGTTTTCCCAGCATGTACACTGTATTGGACTGAAGAGGATCTACTGTTCTTGTCAGTTTCCTAAGCAGAGTTGAACTAGATATGGCTCGTGTCTGTAGGAATCACAGTTCATTTGTTCTGAGCAAGCTCACTGTTCGGAGTCCATAGGAAAAACAGTGGAGTATAAGAGTGCTCTTTTCTCAAAAGCTGAGTAAGTCTTGTAAGGCGAGCTAGCCTTTGTTTCCCAGTCCTAAGTGGAGTTGAATCACATGCAGTTTCTGGTCCTATAAGCAAGAGCTGTTTTCTGGTGAGGAGAGTCACTTTTGCGCTCCCTTGTCATACACAGGGCAAAAACTCTGGCGTCTATTCCCAGCATGTACAGTGTATTGGACTGAAGAGGATCTACTGTTCTTCTCAGTTTCCTAAGCAGAGTTAAACTAGATATGGCCCGTGTGTGTAGGAAGCACAGTTCTTTTGTTCTGAGCAAGCTCACTGTTCTGGCCCTATAAAAAACACAGTAAAGTAGAAGAGTGCACTTTTCTCAAAAGCAGAGTGTGTTTCTTGTAAGGCGAGCTAGTGATTGTTTCCCAGTCCTAAATGGAGTTGAATCCCATGCAGTTTCTGGTCCTACAAGCAAGAGTTGTTTTCTGGTAAGGAAAGTCACTATTGCGCTCTCATTGCCATACACAGTGCAAATAGCACTCGCGTCTGTTCCCAGAATGTACAGTATATTGGACTGAAGGGGAGCTACTGTTCTTGTCAGTTTCCTAAGCAGAGTTGAACTAGATATGGCCCATGTGTGTAGGAAGCACAGTCCTTTTTTTATGAGCAAGCGCACTTTTCGGACCCCATAAAAAACACAGTAGAGTAGAAGAGTGCACTTTTTTCAAAAGCAGATTGTGTTTCTTGTAAGCCGAGCTAGTGATTGTTTCCCAGTCCTAAGTGGAATTGAATCACATGCAGTTTCTGGTCCTACAAGCAAGAGCTGTTTTCTGGTAAGAAGAGTCACTTTTGCGCTCCCATTGTCATACACAGGGTAAATAGGACTGGTGTCTGTTCCCAGCATGTACAGTATATTGGACTGAAGAGGAGCTACTGTTCTTCTCAGTTTCCTAAGCAGAGTTGAACTAGATATAGCCCGTGTGTGTAGGAAACACAGCTCTTTTGTTCTGAGCAAGTTCACTGTTCTGTCCCTATAGGAAACACAGTAGAGTACAAGAGTGCTGTTTTCTTAAAAGCAGAGTGTGTTTCTTGTAAGGCGAGCTAGCGTTTGTTTCCCAGTCCTAAATGGAGTTTCATCACATGAAGTTTTTGGTCCTATGAGCATGAGTTGTTTTCTGGTAAGGAAAGTCACTGTTGCGCTCACATTGCCATACACAGTGCAAACAGCACTCGCGTCTGCTCCCAGCAAGTAAAGTGTATTGGACTGAAGAGGAACTACTGTTCTTGTCAGTTTTCTAAGCAGAGTTGAACGAGATATGGCCTGTGTGTAGGAAGCACAGCTCTTTTGTTCTGAGCAAGCTCACTGTTCGGACGCCATAGGAAACACAGTAAAGTAGAAGAGTGCTATTTTCTCAAAAGCAGAGTGTGTCTTGTAAGGCGAGCTAGCGTTTGTTTCCCAGTCCTAAGTGGAGTTGAATAACATGCAGTTTCTGGTCCTATGAGCAAGAGTTGTTTTCTGGTAAGAAGAGTCACTATTGCCCTCCATTGCCATACACAGTGCAAATAGCACTCGCGTCTGTTCCCAGCAAGAACAGTGAATTGGACTGAAGAGGAGCTACTGTTCTTGTCAGTTTCCTAAGAAGAGTTGAACTAGATATGACCCGTGTGTGTAGGAATCACAGCTCTTTTGTTCTGAGCAAGCTCAGTGTTCGGACACCATAGGAAACACAGTGGAGTAGAAGAATGCTCTTTTCTCAAAAGCAGAGTGTGTTTCTTGTAAGGCGAGCTAGCGTTTGTTTCCCAGTCCAAGGTGGAATTGAATCCCATGCAGTTTCTGGTCCTACGAGCAAGAGTTGTTTTCTGGTAAGAAGAGTCACTATTGCCCTCCCATTGTCTTACACAGAGCAAATAGCACTGGCGTCTGTTCCCAGCATGTACAGTGTATTGGACTGAAGAGGATCTACTGTTCTTGTCAGTTTCCTAAGCAGAGTTGAACTAGATATGGCCCGTGTGTGTCGGAATCACAGTTCATTTGTTCTGAGCAAGCTCACTGTTCGGACCCTATAGGAAACACAGTAAAGTAGAAGAGTGCTCTTTTCTTAAAAACAGAGTGTGTTTCTTGTAAGGTGAGCTAGCGTTTGTTTCCCAGTCCTAAGTGGAGTTGAATAACATGCAGTTTCTGGTCCTACGAGCAAGAGTTGTTCTCTGGTAAGAAGAGTCACTATTGCCCTCCATTGCCATACACAGTGCAAATAGCACTCGCGTCTGTTCCCAGTAAGAACAGTGAATTGGACTGAAGAGGAGCTACTGTTCTTGTCAGTTTTCTAAGAAGAGTTGAACTAGATATGGCTCTTTTGTGTAGGAAGCACAGTTCTTTTGTTCTGAGCAAGCTCACTGTTCTGGCACAATAGGAAACACACTAGAGTAGAAGAGTGCTCTTTTCTCAAAGGCAGAGTGTGCTTCTTGTAAGGCAATCTAGCGTTTGTTTCCCAGTCTTACATGGAGTTGAATCACATGCACTTTCTGGTCCTACGGGCAAGAGTTGTTTTCTGGTAGAACAGTCACTATTGTGCTCCCATTGCCATACACAGAGCAAATAGCACTCGTGTCTGTTCCCAGCAAGAACAGTGAATTGGACTGAAGAGGAGCTACTGTTCTTGTCAGTTTCCATAGAAGAGTTGAACTAGATATGGCCCGTGTGTGTAGGAAGCACAGTTTTTTTGTTCTGAGCAAGCTCACTGTTCTGGCTCTATAGGAAACACAGTAGAGTAGAAGAGTGCTCTTTTCTCAAAGGCAGAGTGTGTTTCTTGTAAGGCGAGCTAGTAGCGTTTGTTTCCCAGTCCTAAATGGAGTTGAATCCCATGCAGTTTCTGGTCCTAAGAGCAAGAGTTGTTTTCTGGTAAGAAGAGTCACTTTTGCGCTCCCATTGTCATACACAAGGCAAATAGCACTGGCGTCTGTTCCGAGCATGTACAGTGTTATGGACTGCAGAGGATCTCATTTTCTTCTCAGTTTCCTAAGCAGAGTTGAACTAGATATGGCCCGTGTGTGTAGGAAGCACAGCTCTTTTGTTCTGAGCAAGCTCACTCTTCTGGCACTATAGGAAACACAGTAGAGTACAAGAGTGCTCTTTTCTCAAAAGCAGAGTGTGTTTCTTGTAAGGCAAGCTAGCGTTTGTTTCCCAGTCCTAAATGGAGTTTCATCACATGAAGTTTTTGGTCCTATGAGCAAGAGCTGTTTTCTGGTAAGGAAAGTCACTGTTGCGCTCCCATTGCCATACACAGTGCAAATAGCACTGGCGTCTGTTCCAGCAAGTACAGTGTATTGGACTGAAGAGGAACTACTGTAATTGTCAGTTTCCTAAGCAGAGTTGAACGAGATATGGCCCGTGTGTAGGATGCACAGCTCTTTTGTTCTGAGCGAGCTCACTGTTCGGACGCCATAGGAACACAGTGGAGTAGAAGAATGCTCTTTTCTCAAAAGCAGAGTGTGTTTCTTTTAAGGCGAGCTAGCGTTTGTTTCCCAGTCCTAGGTGGAGTTGAATCCCATGCAGTTTCTAGTCCTACGAGCAAGAGTTGTTTTCTGGTAAGAAGAGTCACAATTGCCCTCCCATTGTCTTACACAGAGCAAGTAGCACTGGCGTGTTTTCCCAGCATGTACACTGTATTGGACTGAAGAGGATCTACTGTTCTTGTCAGTTTCCTAAGCAGAGTTGAACTAGATATGGCTCGTGTCTGTAGGAATCACAGTTCATTTGTTCTGAGCAAGCTCACTGTTCGGAGTCCATAGGAAAAACAGTGGAGTATAAGAGTGCTCTTTTCTCAAAAGCTGAGTAAGTCTTGTAAGGCGAGCTAGCCTTTGTTTCCCAGTCCTAAGTGGAGTTGAATCACATGCAGTTTCTGGTCCTATAAGCAAGAGCTGTTTTCTGGTGAGGAGAGTCACTTTTGCGCTCCCTTGTCATACACAGGGCAAAAACTCTGGCGTCTATTCCCAGCATGTACAGTGTATTGGACTGAAGAGGATCTACTGTTCTTCTCAGTTTCCTAAGCAGAGTTAAACTAGATATGGCCCGTGTGTGTAGGAAGCACAGTTCTTTTGTTCTGAGCAAGCTCACTGTTCTGGCCCTATAAAAAACACAGTAAAGTAGAAGAGTGCACTTTTCTCAAAAGCAGAGTGTGTTTCTTGTAAGGCGAGCTAGTGATTGTTTCCCAGTCCTAAATGGAGTTGAATCCCATGCAGTTTCTGGTCCTACAAGCAAGAGTTGTTTTCTGGTAAGGAAAGTCACTATTGCGCTCTCATTGCCATACACAGTGCAAATAGCACTCGCGTCTGTTCCCAGAATGTACAGTATATTGGACTGAAGGGGAGCTACTGTTCTTGTCAGTTTCCTAAGCAGAGTTGAACTAGATATGGCCCATGTGTGTAGGAAGCACAGTCCTTTTTTTATGAGCAAGCGCACTTTTCGGACCCCATAAAAAACACAGTAGAGTAGAAGAGTGCACTTTTTTCAAAAGCAGATTGTGTTTCTTGTAAGCCGAGCTAGTGATTGTTTCCCAGTCCTAAGTGGAATTGAATCACATGCAGTTTCTGGTCCTACGAGCAAGAGTTGTTTTCTGGAAAGAAGAGTCACTATTGCGCTCTCATTGTCATACACAGGGCAAATAGCACTGGCGTCTGTTGCCAGCATGTACAGTGTATTGGACTGAAGAGGAACTACTGTTCTTGTCAGTTTCCTAAGCAGAGTTGAACTAGATATGGCTCGTGTCTGTAGGAATCACAGTTCATTTGTTCTGAGCAAGCTCACTGTTCGGAGCCCATAGGAAAAACAGTGGAGTATAAGAGTGCTCTTTTCTCAAAAGCTGAGTAAGTCTTGTAAGGCGAGCTAGCCTTTGTTTCCCAGTCCTAAGTGGAGTTGAATCACATGCAGTTTCTGGTCCTATAAGCAAGAGCTGTTTTCTGGTGAGGAGAGTCACTTTTGCGCTCCCTTGTCATACACAGGGCAAAAACTCTGGCGTCTATTCCCAGCATGTACAGTGTATTGGACTGAAGAGGATCTACTGTTCTTCTCAGTTTCCTAAGCAGAGTTAAACTAGATATGGCCCGTGTGTGTAGGAAGCACAGTTCTTTTGTTCTGAGCAAGCTCACTGTTCTGGCCCTATAAAAAACACAGTAAAGTAGAAGAGTGCACTTTTCTCAAAAGCAGAGTGTGTTTCTTGTAAGGCGAGCTAGTGATTGTTTCCCAGTCCTAAATGGAGTTGAATCCCATGCAGTTTCTGGTCCTACAAGCAAGAGTTGTTTTCTGGTAAGGAAAGTCACTATTGCGCTCTCATTGCCATACACAGTGCAAATAGCACTCGCGTCTGTTCCCAGAATGTACAGTATATTGGACTGAAGGGGAGCTACTGTTCTTGTCAGTTTCCTAAGCAGAGTTGAACTAGATATGGCCCATGTGTGTAGGAAGCACAGTCCTTTTTTTATGAGCAAGCGCACTTTTCGGACCCCATAAAAAACACAGTAGAGTAGAAGAGTGCACTTTTTTCAAAAGCAGATTGTGTTTCTTGTAAGCCGAGCTAGTGATTGTTTCACAGTCCTAAGTGGAATTGAATCACATGCAGTTTCTGGTCCTACGAGCAAGAGTTGTTTTCTGGAAAGAAGAGTCACTATTGCGCTCTCATTGTCATACACAGGGCAAATAGCACTGGCGTCTGTTGCCAGCATGTACAGTGTATTGGACTGAAGAGGAACTACTGTTCTTGTCAGTTTCCTAAGCAGAGTTGAACGAGATATGGCCCGTGAGTAGGACGCACAGCTCTTTTGTTCTGAGCAAGCTCACTGTTCGGACGCCATAGGAAACACAGTGGAGTAGAAGAGTGCTCTTTTCTCAAAAGCTGAGTGTGTTTCTTATAAGGCGAGCTAGCGTTTGTTTCCCAGTCCTAAGTGGAGTTGAATCACATACAGTTTCTGGTCCTACAAGCAAGAGCTGTTTTCTGGTAAGAAGAGTCACTTTTGCGCTCTCATTGTCATACACAGGGCAAATAGGACTGGCGTCTGTTCCCAGCATGTACAGTATATTGGACTGAAGAGGATCTCATGTTCTTGTCAGTTTCCTAAGCAGAGTTGAACTAGATATAGCCCGTGTGTGTAGGAAGCACAGCTCTTTGGTCCTGAGAAAGCTCAATGTTCTGTCCCTATAGGAAACACAGTAGAGTACAAGAGTGCTGTTTTCTTAAAAGCAGAGTGTGTTTCTTGTAAGGCGAGCTAGCGTTTGTTTCCCAGTCCTAAATGGAGTTTCATCACATGAAGTTTTTGGTCCTATGAGCATGAGTTGTTTTCTGGTAAGGAAAGTCACTGTTGCGCTCACATTGCCATACACAGTGCAAATAGCACTCGCGTCTGCTCCCAGCAAGTACAGTGTATTGGACTGAAGAGGAACTACTGTTCTTGTCAGTTTTCTAAGCAGAGTTGAACGAGATATGGCCTGTGTGTAGGAAGTACAGCTCTTTTGTTCTGAGCAAGCTCACTGTTCGGACGCTATAGGAAACACAGTAAAGTAGAAGAGTGCTATTTTCTCAAAAGCAGAGTGTGTCTTGTAAGGCGAGCTAGCGTTTGTTTCCCAGTCCTAAGTGGAGTTGAATAACATGCAGTTTCTGGTCCTATGAGCAAGAGTTGTTTTCTGGTAAGAAGAGTCACTATTGCCCTCCTTTGTCAAACACAGAGCAAATATCACTCGCGTCTGTTCCCAGTAAGAACAGTGAATTGGACTGAAGAGGAGCTACTGTTCTTGTCAGTTTCCTAAGAAGAGTTGAACTAGATATGGCCCTTGTGTGTAGGAAGCACACTTCTTTTGTTCTGAGCAACCTCACTGTTCGGACCCCATCTGAAACACAGTAGAGTAGAAAGGTGCTCTTTTCTCAAAAGCAGAGTGTGTTTCTTGTAAGGCGAGCTAGCATTTGTTTCCCAGTCCTAGGCGGAGTTGAATCACATGCAGTTTCTGGTCCTATGAGCAAGAGTTGTTTTCTGGTAAGAAGAGTCACTATTGTTCTCCCATTGTCATACACAGGGCAAATAGCATTGGGCGTCTGTTCCCAGCATGTACAGTGTATTGGACTGAAGAGGAGCTACTGTTCTTGTCAGTTTCCTAAGCAGAGTTGAACTAGATATGGCCCATGTGTGTAGGAAGCACAGTTCTTTTTTTATGAGCAAGCGCACTTTTCAGACCCCATAAAAAACACAGTAGAGGAGAAGAGTGCACTTTTTTCAAAAGCAGATTGTGTTTCTTGTAAGCCGAGCTAGTGATTGTTTCCCAGTCCTAAGTGGAGTTGAATCACATGCAGTTTCTGGTCCTACGAGCAAGAGTTGTTTTCTGGAAAGAAGAGTCACTATTGCGCTCTCATTGTCATACACAGGGCAAATAGCACTGGCGTCTGTTCCCAGCACGTACAGTGTACTGGACTGAAGAGGATCTACTGTTCTTCTCAGTTTCCTATGCAGAGTTGAACTAGATATGGCCCATGTGTGTAGAAAGCACAGTTCTTTTGGTCTGAGCAAGCTCACTGTTCTGGCCCTATAGGAAACACAGTAGAGTAGAAGAGTTTTCTTTTCTCAAAAGGAGAATATGTTTCTTGTAAGGCGAGCTAGCGTTTGTTTCCCAGTCTTACATGGAGTTGAATCACATGCAGTTTCTGGTCCTACGGGCAAGAGTTGTTTTCTGGTAGAAGAGTCACTATTGTTCTCCCATTGCCATACACAGAGCAAATAGCACTCGCGTCTGTTCCCAGCAAGTACAGTGTATTGGACTGAAGAGGAGCTACTGTTCTTGTCAGTATTTTAAGCAGATTTGAAGTAGATGTGGCCCGTGTGTATAGGAAGCACAGTTCTTTTGTTCTGAGCAAGCTCACTCTTCTGGCCCTATAGGAACACAGTAGAGTAGAAGAGTGCTCTTTTCTCAAAAGCAGAGTGTGTTTCTTGTAAGGCGAGCTAGTGTTTGTTTCCCAGTCCTAAATGGAATTTCATCACATGAAGTTTTTGGTCCTACGAGCAAGAGTTGTTTTCTGGTAAGGAAAGTCACTGTTGCGCTCCTTTTGCCACACACAGTGCAAATAGCACTCGTGTCTGTTCCCAGCAAGTACAGTGTATTGGAATGAACAGGAACTACTGTTCTTGTCAGTTTCCTAAGCAGAGTTGAACGAGATATGGCCCGTGAGTAGGAAGCACAGCTCTTTTGTTCAGAGCAAGCTCACTGTTCGGACGCTATAGGAAACACAGTAAAGTAGAAGAGTGCTCTTTTCTCAAAAGCAGAGTGTGTTTCTTGTAAGGCGAGCTAGCGTTTGTTTCCCAGTCCTAAGTGGAGTTGAATCACATCCAGTTTCTGGTCCTATGAGCAAGAGTTGTTTTCTGGTAAGAAGAGTCACTATTGCCCTCCTTTGTCAAACACAGAGCAAATATCACTCGCGTCTGTTCCCAGTAAGAACAGTGAATTGGACTGAAGAGGAGCTACTGTTCTTGTCAGTTTCCTAAGAAGAGTTGAACTAGATATGGCCCTTGTGTGTAGGAAGCACAGTTCTTTTGTTCTGAGCAACCTCACTGTTCGGACCCCATCTGAAACACAGTAGAGTAGAAAGGTGCTCTTTTCTCAAAAGCAGAGTGTGTTTCTTGTAAGGCGAGCTAGCATTTGTTTCCCAGTCCTAGGCGGAGTTGAATCACATGCAGTTTCTGGTCCTATGAGCAAGAGTTGTTTTCTGGTAAGAAGAGTCACTATTGTTCTCCCATTGTCATACACAGGGCAAATAGCATTGGGCGTCTGTTCCCAGCATGTACAGTGTATTGGACTGAAGAGGATCTACTGTTCTTGTCAGTTTCGTAAGCAGAGTTGAACTAGATGTGGCCCGTGTGTGTAGGAATCACAGTTCTTTTGTTCTGAGCAAGCTCACTGTTCAGACCCCATAGGAAACGCAGTAGAGTAGAAGAGTGCTCTTTTCTCAAAAGCAGAGTATGTATCTTGTTAGGCAAGCTAGCGTTTGTTTCCCAGTTTTAAATGGAGTTGAATCACATCCAGTTTCTGGTCCTAAGAGCAAGTGTTGTTTTCTGGTATGAACAGTCACTATTGTGCTCCCATTGTCTTACACAGGGCAAATAGCACTGACGTCTGTTCCCAGGATGTACAGTGTATTGGACTGAAGAGGATCTACTGTTCTTGTCAGTTTCCTAAGCAGAGTTGAACTAGTTATAGCCCGTGTGTGTAGGAAGCACAGTTCTTTTGTTCTGAGCAAGCTCACTTTTCGGACCCCATAGGAAACACAGTAGAGTAGAAGAGTGCTCTTTTCTCAAAAGCAGAGTGTGTTTCTTGTAAGGCTAGCTAGCGTTTGTTTCCCAGTCCTAAATGGAGTTGAGTCACATGGAGTTTATGGTCCTACGAGAAAGAGTTGTTTTCTGGTAAGAAGAGTCACTATTGCTCTCCCATTGCCATACACAGTGCAAATAGCACTCACGTCTGTTCCCAGCAAGTACAGTGTATTGGACTGAAGAGGAGCTACTGTTCTTGTCAGTTTCCTAAGCAGAGTTGAACTAGATATGGCCCCTGTGTGTAGGAAGCACAGTTCTTTTGTTCTGAGCAAGCTCACTGTTCTGGCCCTATAGGAAACACTGTAGAGTAGACGTGTGCTCTTTTCGCAAAATCAGAGTGTGTTTCTTGTAAGGGGAGCTAGCGTTTGTTTCCCAGTCCTAAATAGAGTTGAATCACATGCAGATTTGGTCCTACGAGAAAGAGTTGTTTTCTGGTAAGAACAGTCACTATTGCCCTCCCATTGTCATACACAGGGCAAATAGCACTGGCGTCTGTTCCCAACATGTACAGTGTATTGGACTGAAAAGGAGCTACTGTTCTTGTCAGTTTCCTAAGCAGAGTTGAAAGAGATATGGCCCGTGAGTAGGAAGCACAGCTCTTTTGTTCAGAGCAAGCTCACTGTTCGGACGCTATAGGAAACACAGTAAAGTAGAAGAGTGCTCTTTTCTCAAAAGCAGAGTGTGTTTCTTGTAAGGCGAGCTAGCGTTTGTTTCCCAGTCCTAAGTGGAGTTGAATCACATGCAGTTTCTGGTTCTATGAGCAAGAGTTGTTTTCTGGTAAGAAGAGTCACTATTGCCCTCCTTTGTCAAACACAGAGCAAATATCACTCGCGTCTGTTCCCAGTAAGAACAGTGAATTGGACTGAAGAGGAGCTACTGTTCTTGTCAGTTTCCTAAGAAGAGTTGAACTAGATATGGCCCTTGTGTGTAGGAAGCACAGTTCTTTTGTTCTGAGCAACCTCACTGTTCGGACCCCATCTGAAACACAGTAGAGTAGAAAGGTGCTCTTTTCTCAAAAGCAGAGTGTGTTTCTTGTAAGGCGAGCTAGCATTTGTTTCCCAGTCCTAGGCGGAGTTGAATCACATGCAGTTTCTGGTCCTATGAGCAAGAGTTGTTTTCTGGTAAGAAGAGTCACTATTGTTCTCCCATTGTCATACACAGGGCAAATAGCATTGGGCGTCTGTTCCCAGCATGTACAGTGTATTGGACTGAAGAGGATCTACTGTTCTTGTCAGTTTCGTAAGCAGAGTTGAACTAGATGTGGCCCGTGTGTGTAGGAATCACAGTTCTTTTGTTCTGAGCAAGCTCACTGTTCAGACCCCATAGGAAACGCAGTAGAGTAGAAGAGTGCTCTTTTCTCAAAAGCAGAGTATGTATCTTGTTAGGCAAGCTAGCGTTTGTTTCCCAGTTTTAAATGGAGTTGAATCACATCCAGTTTCTGGTCCTAAGAGCAAGTGTTGTTTTCTGGTATGAACAGTCACTATTGTGCTCCCATTGTCTTACACAGGGCAAATAGCACTGACGTCTGTTCCCAGGATGTACAGTGTATTGGACTGAAGAGGATCTACTGTTCTTGTCAGTTTCCTAAGCAGAGTTGAACTAGTTATAGCCCGTGTGTGTAGGAAGCACAGTTCTTTTGTTCTGAGCAAGCTCACTTTTCGGACCCCATAGGAAACACAGTAGAGTAGAAGAGTGCTCTTTTCTCAAAAGCAGAGTGTGTTTCTTGTAAGGCTAGCTAGCGTTTGTTTCCCAGTCCTAAATGGAGTTGAGTCACATGGAGTTTATGGTCCTACGAGAAAGAGTTGTTTTCTGGTAAGAAGAGTCACTATTGCTCTCCCATTGCCATACACAGTGCAAATAGCACTCACGTCTGTTCCCAGCAAGTACAGTGTATTGGACTGAAGAGGAGCTACTGTTCTTGTCAGTTTCCTAAGCAGAGTTGAACTAGATATGGCCCCTGTGTGTAGGAAGCACAGTTCTTTTGTTCTGAGCAAGCTCACTGTTCTGGCCCTATAGGAAACACTGTAGAGTAGACGTGTGCTCTTTTCGCAAAATCAGAGTGTGTTTCTTGTAAGGGGAGCTAGCGTTTGTTTCCCAGTCCTAAATAGAGTTGAATCACATGCAGATTTGGTCCTACGAGAAAGAGTTGTTTTCTGGTAAGAACAGTCACTATTGCCCTCCCATTGTCATACACAGGGCAAATAGCACTGGCGTCTGTTCCCAACATGTACAGTGTATTGGACTGAAAAGGAGCTACTGTTCTTGTCAGTTTCCTAAGCAGAGTTGAAAGAGATATGGCCCGTGAGTAGGAAGCACAGCTCTTTTGTTCAGAGCAAGCTCACTGTTCGGACGCTATAGGAAACACAGTAAAGTAGAAGAGTGCTCTTTTCTCAAAAGCAGAGTGTGTTTCTTGTAAGGCGAGCTAGCGTTTGTTTCCCAGTCCTAAGTGGAGTTGAATCACATGCAGTTTCTGGTTCTATGAGCAAGAGTTGTTTTCTGGTAAGAAGAGTCACTATTGCCCTCCTTTGTCAAACACAGAGCAAATATCACTCGCGTCTGTTCCCAGTAAGAACAGTGAATTGGACTGAAGAGGAGCTACTGTTCTTGTCAGTTTCCTAAGAAGAGTTGAACTAGATATGGCCCTTGTGTGTAGGAAGCACAGTTCTTTTGTTCTGAGCAACCTCACTGTTCGGACCCCATCTGAAACACAGTAGAGTAGAAAGGTGCTCTTTTCTCAAAAGCAGAGTGTGTTTCTTGTAAGGCGAGCTAGCATTTGTTTCCCAGTCCTAGGCGGAGTTGAATCACATGCAGTTTCTGGTCCTATGAGCAAGAGTTGTTTTCTGGTAAGAAGAGTCACTATTGTTCTCCCATTGTCATACACAGGGCAAATAGCATTGGGCGTCTGTTCCCAGCATGTACAGTGTATTGGACTGAAGAGGATCTACTGTTCTTGTCAGTTTCGTAAGCAGAGTTGAACTAGATGTGGCCCGTGTGTGTAGGAATCACAGTTCTTTTGTTCTGAGCAAGCTCACTGTTCAGACCCCATAGGAAACGCAGTAGAGTAGAAGAGTGCTCTTTTCTCAAAAGCAGAGTGTGTATCTTGTTAGGCAAGCTAGCGTTGGTTTCCCAGTTTTAAATGGAGTTGAATCACATCCAGTTTCTGGTCCTAAGAGCAAGTGTTGTTTTCTGGTAAGAACAGTCACTATTGTGCTCCCATTGTCTTACACAGGGCAAATAGCACTGACGTCTGTTCCCAGGATGTACAGTGTATTGGACTGAAGAGGATCTACTGTTCTTGTCAGTTTCCTAAGCAGAGTTGAACTAGTTATAGCCCGTGTGTGTAGGAAGCACAGTTCTTTTGTTCTGAGCAAGCTCACTTTTCGGACCCCATAGGAAACACAGTAGAGTAGAAGAGTGCTCTTTTCTCAAAAGCAGAGTGTGTTTCTTGTAAGGCTAGCTAGCGTTTGTTTCCCAGTCCTAAATGGAGTTGAGTCACATGGAGTTTATGGTCCTACGAGAAAGAGTTGTTTTCTGGTAAGAAGAGTCACTATTGCTCTCCCATTGCCATACACAGTGCAAATAGCACTCACGTCTGTTCCCAGCAAGTACAGTGTATTGGACTGAAGAGGAGCTACTGTTCTTGTCAGTTTCCTAAGCAGAGTTGAACTAGATATGGCCCCTGTGTGTAGGAAGCACAGTTCTTTTGTTCTGAGCAAGCTCACTGTTCTGGCCCTATAGGAAACACTGTAGAGTAGACGTGTGCTCTTTTCGCAAAATCAGAGTGTGTTTCTTGTAAGGGGAGCTAGCGTTTGTTTCCCAGTCCTAAATAGAGTTGAATCACATGCAGTTTTTGGTCCTACGAGAAAGAGTTGTTTTCTGGTAAGAACAGTCACTATTGCCTTCCCATTGTCATACACAGGGCAAATAGCACTGGCGTCTGTTCCCAACATGTACAGTGTATTGGACTGAAGAGGAGCTACTGTTCTTGTCAGTTTCCTAAGCAGAGTTGAACTATATATGGCCCGTGTTCGTAGGAAGCACAGTTCTTTTGTTCTGAGCAAGCTCACTGTTCGGACCCCATAGGAAACACAGTAGAGTAGAAGAGTGCTCTTTTCTCAAAAGCAGAGTGTGTTTCTTGTAAGGCTAGCTAGCATTTGTTTCCCAGTCCTAAATGGAGTTGAGTCACATGGAGTTTATGGTCCTACAAGCCAGAATTGTTTTCTGGTAAGAAGAGTCACTATTGTACTCCCATTGCCATACACAGTACAAATAGCACTCACGTCTTTTCCCAGCAAGTACAGTGTATTGGACTGAAGAGGAGCTACTGTTCTTGTCAGTTTCCTAAGCAGAGTTGAACTAGATATGGCCATGTGTGTAGGAAGCACAGTTCTTTTGTTCTGAGCAAGCTCACTGTTCGGACCCAATAGGAAACACAGTCGTGTAGAAGAGTACTCTTTTCTCAAAAGCAGAGTGAGTTTCTTGTAAGGCAAGCTAGCGTTTGTTTCCCAGTCCTAAGTGGAGTTGAATCACATGCAGATTCTTGTCTTACGAGCAAGAGTTGTTTTCTGGTAAGAAGAGTCACTATTGTCCTCCATTGCCATACACAGTGCAAATAGCACTCGCGTCTGTTCCCAGCAAGAACAGTGGATTGGACTGAAGAGGAGCTACTGTTCTTGTCAGATTCCTAAGCAGAGTTGAACTAGATATGGCTCGTGTGTGTAGGAAGCACAGTTCTTTTGTTCTGAGCAAGCTCACTGTTCTGGCCCTATAGGAAACACACTATAGGAGAAGAGTGCTCTGCTGTCAAAAGCAGAGTGTGTTTCTTATAAGGCAAGCTAGTGATTGTTTCCCAGTCCTAAATAGAGATGAATCCCATGCAGTTTCTGGTCCTACAAGCAAGAGTTGTTTTCTGTTAAGAAGAGTCACTATTGCGATCCCAATGCCATACACAGTGGAAATAGCACTCACGTCTGTTCCCAGAAAGTACAGTGTATTGGACTGAAGCAGAGCTACTCTTCCTGTCAGTTTCCTAAGCAGAGTTGAAGTAGATATGGCCCGTGTGCGTAGGAAGCACAGTTCTTTTCTTCTGAGCAAGCTCACTGTTCTGGCCCTATAGGAAACACAGTAGAGTAGAAGAGTACTCTTTTCTCAAAAGCAGAGTGTGTTTCTTGTAAGGCGAGCTAGCAATTGTTTCCCATTCCTAAATGGAGTTGAATCACATGCAGTTTCTGGTCCTACGAGCAAGAGTTGTTTTCTGGTAAGGAAAGTCACTATTGCGCTCCCATTGCTATACACAGTGCAAATAGCACTCGCGTCTGTTCCCAGCAAGTACAGTGTATTGGACTGAAGAGGAACTACTGTTCTTGTCAGTTTCCTAAGCAGTGTTGAACTAGATATGCCCCGTGTGTGTAGGAAGCACAGCTCTTTTGTTCTGGGCAAGCCTACTGTTCGGACCCAATAGAAAACACAGTGGTGTAGAAGAGTGCTCTTTTTTCAAAAGCAGAATATGTTTCTTTTAAGGCGAGCTAGCGTTTGTTTCCCAGTCCTATGTGGAGTTGAATCACATGCAGTTTCTGGTCCTACAAGCAAGAGCTGTTTTCTGGTAAGAAGAGTCATTTTTGCGTTCCCATTGTCATACACAGGGCAAATAGCACTGGCGTCTGTTCCCAGCATGTACAGTGTATATGTCTGAAGAGGATCTACTGTTCTTCTCAGTTTCCTAAGCAGAGTTGAACTAGATATGGCCCGTGTGTGTAGGAAGCACAGTTCTTTTGTTCTGAGCAAGCTCACTGTTCTGGCCCTATAAAAAACAGAGTAGAGCAGAAGAGTGCACTTTTCTCAAAAGCAGAGTGTGTTTCTTGTAAGGCGAGCTAGCGATTGTTTCCCAGTCCTAAATGGAGTTGAATCACATGCAGTTTCTGGTCCTACGAGCAAGAGTTTTTTTCTGGTAAGGAAAGTCACTATTGCGCTCCCATTGCCATACACAGTGCAAATAGCACTCGCGTCTGTTCCCAGCAAGTACAGTGTATTGGAATGAAGAGGAGCTACAGTTCTTGTCAGTTTCCTAAGCAGAGTTTAACTAGATATGACCCTTGTGTGTAGGAAGCACAGTTCTTTTGTTCTGAGCAAGCTCTCTGTTTGGACCCCATAGGAAACACAGTAGAGTAGAAGAGTGCTCTTTTCTCTAAAGCAGAGTGTGTTTCTTGTAAGGCGAGCTAGCGTTTGTTTCCCAGTCCTAAATGGAGTGGAATCACATGCAGTTTCTGTCCTACGAGCAAGAGTTGTTTTATGGTAAGAATAGTCACTATTGTGCTGCCATTTCCATACACAGGACAAATAGTACTGCGTCTGTTCGCAGCAAGTACAGTGTATTGGACTGAACAGGATCTACTGTTCTTGTCAGGTTCCTAAGCAGAATTGAAGTAGATATGGCCGTGTGTGTAGGAAGCATAGTTCTTTTGTTCTGAGCAAGCTCACTGTTCGGACCCAAAAGGAAACACAGTAGAGTAGAAGAGTGCTCTTTTATCAAAAGCAGAGTGTGTTTTTGTAAGGCAAGCTATCGTTTGTTTCCCAGTCCTAAATGGAGTTGAATCTCATGCAGTTTCTGGTCCTACGAGCAAGAGTTGTTTTCTGGTAAGGAAAGTCACTATTGTGCTCCCTTTGCCATACACAGTGCAAATAGCACTTGCGTCTGTTCCCAGCAAGTACAGTGTATCGGACTGAAGAGGAGCTACAGTTCTTGTCAGTTTCCTAAGCAGAGTTGAACTAGATATGGCCCGTGTGTTTAGGAAGCACTGTTATTATGTTCTGAGCAAGCTCACTGTTCTGGCCCTATAGGAAACACACTATAGTAGAAGAGTGCTCTGCTGTCAAAAGCAGAGTGTGTTTCTTATAAGGCGAGCTAGCGATTGTTTCCCAGTCCTAAATAGAGATGAATCCCATGCAGTTTCTGGTCCTACAAGCAAGAGTTGTTTTCTGTTAAGAAGAGTCACTATTGCGATCCCAAGGCCATACACAGTGGAAATAGCACTCACGTCTGTTCCCAGAAAGTACAGTGTATTGGACTGAAGCAGAGCTACTCTTCCTGTCAGTTTCCTAAGCAGAGTTGAAGTAGATATGGCCCGTGTGCGTAGGAAGCACAGTTCTTTTGTTCTGAGCAAGCTCACTGTTTTGGCCCTATAGGAAACACAGTAGAGTAGAAGAGTACTCTTTTCTCAAAAGCAGAGTGTGTTTCTTGTAAGGCGAGCTAGCGATTGTTTCCCATTCCTAAATGGAGTTGAATCACATGCATTTTCTGGTCCTACGAGCAAGAGTTGTTTTCTGGTAAGGAAAGTCACTATTGCGCTCCCATTGCTATACACAGTGCAAATAGCACTCGCGTCTGTTCCCAGCAAGTACAGTGTATTGGACTGAAGAGGAACTACTGTTCTTGTCAGTTTCCTAAGCAGTGTTGAACTAGATATGGCCCGTGTGTGTAGGAAGCACAGCTCTTTTGTTCTGGGCAAGCTCACTGTTCGGACCCAATAGGAAACACAGTGGTGTAGAAGAGTGCTCTTTTTTCAAAAGCAGAGTATGTTTCTTTTAAGGCGAGCTAGCGTTTGTTTCCCAGTCCTATGTGGAGTTGAATCACATGCAGTTTCTGGTCCTACAAGCAAGAGATGTTTTCTGGTAAGAAGAGTCATTTTTGCGCTCCCATTGTCATACACAGGGCAAATAGCACTGGCGTCTGTTCCCAGCATGTACAGTGTATATGTCTGAAGAGGATCTACTGTTCTTCTCAGATTCCTAAGCAGAGTTGAACTAGATATGGCCCGTGTGTGTAGGAAGCACAGTTCTTTTGTTCTGAGCAAGCTCACTGTTCTGGCCCTATAAAAAACAGAGTAGAGCAGAAGAGTGCACTTTTCTCAAAAGCAGAGTGTGTTTATTGTAAGGCGAGCTAGTGATTATTTCCCAGTCCTAAATGGAGTTGAATCCCATGCAGTTTCTGGTCCTACGAGCAAGAGTTGTTTCCTGGTAAGGAAAGTCACTATTGTGCTCCCATTGCCATACACAGTGCAAATAGCACTCGCGTCTCTTCCCAGCAAGTACAGTGTATTGGATTGAGGAGGAGCTACTGTTCTTGTCACTTTCCTAAGCAGAGTTGAACAAGATATGGCCCGTGTGTGTAGGAAGTGCAGTTCTTTTGTTCTGAGCAAGCTCACTGTTCGGATACCATAGGGAACACAGTAGAGTAGAAGAGTGCTCTTTTCTCAAAAGCAGAGTGTGTTTCTTAAAGGTGAGCTAGCGTTTGTTTCCCAGTCTTTAATGGAGTTGAATCACATACAGTTTCCGGTCCTACGAGCAAGAGTTGTTTTCTGGTAAGAAGAGTCACTATTGCTCTCCCATTGTCTTACACAGAACAAATAGTACTGGCGTCTGTTCCTAGCATGTACAGTGTATTGGACTGAAGAGGATCTACTGTTCTTGTCAGTTTCCTAAGCAGAGTTGAACTAGATATGGCCCGTGTGTGTAGGAAGCTCAGTTCTTTTGTTCTGAGCAAGCTCACTGTTCAGACACCATAGGGAACACAGTAGAGTTGAAGAGTGCTCTTTGCTCAAAAGCAGAGTGTGTTTCTTGTAAGGTGAGCTAGCGTTTGTTTCCCAGTCCTAAATGGAGTTGAATCACATGCAGTTTCTGGTCCTACGAGCAAGAGTTGTTTTCTGGTAAGGAAAGTCACTATTGTGCTCCCATTGCCATACACAGTGCAAATAGCACTCGCGTCTGTTCCCAGCAAGTACAGTGTATTGGAATGAAGAGGAGCTACAGTTCTTGTCAGTTTCCTAAGCAGAGTTTAACTAGATATGACCCTTGTGTGTAGGAAGCACAGTTCTTTGGTTCTGAGCAAGCTCACTATTCGGACCCCATAGAAAACATAGTAGAGTAGAAGAGTACTCTTTTCTCCAAAGCAGAGTGAGTTTCTTGTAAGGCGAGCTAGCGATTGTTTCCCATTCCTAAATGGAGTTGAATCACAGGCAGTTTCTGGTCCTACGAGCAAGAGTTGTTTTCTTGTAAGAAGAGTCACTATTGCGCTCCCATTGTGATACACAGTGCAAATAGCACTCGCGTCTCTTCCCAGCAAGTACAGTGTATTGGATTGAAGAGGAGCTACTGTTCTTGTCAGTTTCCTAAGCAGAGTTGAACAAGACTTGGCCCGTGTTCGTAGGAAGCACAGTTCTTTTGTTCTGAGCAAGCTCACTGTTCGGATACCATAGGGAACACAGTAGAGTAGAAGAGTGCTCTTTTCTCAAAAGCAGAGTGTGTTTTTTAAAGGCGAGCTAGCTTTTCTTTCCCAGTCTTTAATGGAGTTAAATCACATGCAGGTTCCGGTCCTACAAGCAAGAGCTGTTTTCTGGTAAGAAGTGTCACTATTGCGCTCTCATTGTCATACACAGGGCAAATAGCACTAGCGTCTGTTCCCAGCATGTACTGTGTATTGGACTGAAGAGGATCTATGGTTCTTGTCAGTTTCCTAAGCAGAGTTGAACTAGATATGGCCCGTGTGTGTAGGAAGCTCAGTTCTTTTGTTCTGAGCAAGCTCACTGTTCAGACACCATAGGGAACGCAGTAGAGTTGAAGAGTGCTCTTTGCTCAAAAGCAGAGTGTGTTTTTTGTAAGGTGAGCTAGCGTTTGTTTCCCAGTCCTAAATGGAGTTGAATCACATGCAGTTTCTGGTCCTACGATCAAGAGTTGTTTTCTGGTAAGGAAAGTCACTATTGCGCTCCCATTGCCATACACAGTGCAAATAGCACTCGCGTCTGTTCCCAGTAAGAACAGTGAATTGGACTGAAGAGGAGCTACTGTTCTTGTCAGTTTCCTAAGAAGAGTTGAACTAGATATGGCCCTTGTGTGTAGGAAGCACAGTTCTTTTGTTCTGAGCAACCTCACTGTTCGGACCCCATCTGAAACACAGTAGAGTAGAAAGGTGCTCTTTTCTCAAAAGCAGAGTGTGTTTCTTGTAATGCGAGCTAGCATTTGTTTCCCAGTCCTAGGCGGAGTTGAATCACATGCAGTTTCTGGTCCTATGAGCAAGAGTTGTTTTCTGGTAAGAAGAGTCACTATTGTTCTCCCATTGTCATACACAGGGCAAATAGCATTGGGCGTCTGTTCCCAGCATGTACAGTGTATTGGACTGAAGAAGATCTACTGTTCTTGTCAGTTTCCTAAGCAGAGTTGAACTAGATGTGGCCCGTGTGTGTAGGAATCACAGTTCTTTTGTTCTGAGCAAGCTCACTGTTCAGACCCCATAGGAAACACAGTAGAGTAGAAGAGTGCTCTTTTCTCAAAAGCAGAGTGTGTATCTTGTTAGGCAAGCTAGCGTTGGTTTCCCAGTTTTAAATGGAGTTGAATCACATCCAGTTTCTGGTCCTAAGAGCAAGTGTTGTTTTCTGGTAAGAACAGTCACTATTGTGCTCCCATTGTCTTACACAGGGCAAATAGCACTGACGTGTGTTCCCAGCATGTACAGTGTATTGGACTGAAGAGGATCTACTGTTCTTGTCAGTTTCCTAAGCAGAGTTGAACTAGTTATAGCCCGTGTGTGTAGGAAGCACAGTTCTTTTGTTCTGACCAAGCTCTCTGTTTGGACCCCATAGGAAACACAGTAGAGTAGAAGAGTGCTCTTTTCTCAAAAGCAGAGTGTGTTTCTTGTAAGGCTAGCTAGCGTTAGTTTCCCAGTCCTAAATGGAGTTGAGTCACATGGAGTTTATGGTCCTACGAGAAAGAGTTGTTTTCTGGTAAGAAGAGTCACTATTGCTCTCCCATTGCCATACACAGTGCAAATAGCACTCACGTCTGTTCCCAGCAAGTACAGTGTATTGGACTGAAGAGGAGCTACTGTTCTTGTCAGGTTCCTAAGCAGAGTTGAACTAGATATGGCCCCTGTGTGTAGGAAGCACAGTTCTTTTGTTCTGAGCAAGCTCACTGTTCTGGCCCTTTAGGAAACACTGTAGAGTAGACGTGTGCTCTTTTCTCAAAATCAGAGTGTGTTTCTTGTAAGGCGAGCTAGCGTTTGTTTCCCAGTCCTAAATGGAGTTTCATCACATGAAGTTTTTGGTCCTATGAGCATGAGTTTTTTTCTGGTAAGGAAAGTCACTGTTGCGCTCACATTGCCATACACAGTGCAAATAGCACTCGCGTCTGCTCCCAGCAAGTACAGTGTATTGGACTGAAGAGGAACTACTGTTCTTGTCAGTTTTCTAAGCAGAGTTGAACGAGATATGGCCTGTGTGTAGGAAGCACAGCTCTTTTGTTCTGAGCAAGCTCACTGTTCGGACGCCATAGGAAATACAGTAAAGTAGAAGAGTGCTATTTTCTCAAAAGCAGAGTGTGTCTTGTAAGGCGAGCTAGCGTTTGTTTCCCAGTCCTAAGTGGAGTTGAATAACATGCAGTTTCTGGTCCTATGAGCAAGAGTTGTTTTCTAGTAAGAAGAGTCACTATTGCCCTCCTTTGTCAAACACAGAGCAAATATCACTCGCGTCTGTTCCCAGTAAGAACAGTGAATTGGACTGAAGAGGAGCTACTGTTCTTGTCAGTTTCCTAAGAAGAGTTGAACTAGATATGGCCCTTGTGTGTAGGAAGCACACTTCTTTTGTTCTGAGCAACCTCACTGTTCGGACCCCATCTGAAACACAATAGAGTAAAAAGGTGCTCTTTTCTCAAAAGCAGAGTGTGTTTCTTGTAAGGCGAGCTAGCATTTGTTTCCCAGTCCTAGGCAGAGTTGAATCACATGCAGTTTCTGGTCCTATGAGCAAGAGTTGTTTTCTGGTAAGAAGAGTCACTATTGTTCTCCCATTGTCATACACAGGGCAAATAGCATTGGGCGTCTGTTCCCAGCATGTACAGTGTATTGGACTGAAGAGGAGCTACTGTTCTTGTCAGTTTCCTAAGCAGAGTTGAACTAGATATGGCCCATGTGTGTAGGAAGCACAGTTCTTTTTTTAAGAGCAAGCGCACTTTTCGGACCCCATAAAAAACACAGTAGAGTAGAAGAGTGCACTTTTTTCAAAAGCAGATTGTGTTTCTTGTAAGCCGAGCTAGTGATTGTTTCCCAGTCCTAAGTGGAGTTGAATCACATGCAGTTTCTGGTCCTACGAGCAAGAGTTGTTTTCTGGAAAGAAGAGTCACTATTGCGCTCTCATTGTCATACACAGGGCAAATAGCACTGGCGTCTGTTCCCAGCACGTACAGTGTACTGGACTGAGGAGGATCTACTGTTCTTCTCAGTTTCCTAAGCAGAGTTGAACTAGATATGGCCCATGTGTTTAGAAAGCACAGTTCTTTTGGTCTGAGCAAGCTCACTGTTCTGGCCCTATAGGAAACACAGTAGAGTAGAAGAGTTTTCTTTTCTCAAAAGGAGAATATGTTTCTTGTAAGGCGAGCTAGCGTTTGTTTCCCAGTCTTACATGGAGTTGAATCACATGCAGTTTCTGGTCCTACGGGCAAGAGTTGTTTTCTGGTAGAAGAGTCACTATTGTGCTCCCATTGCCATACACCGAGCAAATAGCACTCGCATCTGTTCCCAGCAAGTACAGTGTATTGGACTGAAGAGGAGCTACTGTTCTTGTCAGTATTTTAAGCAGATTTGAAGTAGATGTGGCCCGTGTGTATAGGAAGCACAGTTCTTTTGTTCTGAGCAAGCTCACTCTTCTGGCCCTATAGGAAACACAGTAGAGTAGAAGAGTGCTCTTTTCTCAAAAGCAGAGTGTGTTTCTTGTAAGGCGAGCTAGTGTTTGTTTCCCAGTCCTAAATGGAATTTCATCACATGAAGTTTTTGGTCCTACGAGCAAGAGTTGTTTTCTGTTAAGGAAAGTCACTGTTGCGCTCCTTTGCCACACACAGTGCAAATAGCACTCGTGTCTGTTCCCAGCAAGTACAGTGTATTGGAATGAAGAGGAACTACTGTTCTTGTCAGTTTCCTAAGCAGAGTTGAACGAGATATGGCCCGTGAGTAGGAAGCACAGCTCTTTTGTTCAGAGCAAGCTCACTGTTCGGACGCTATAGGAAACACAGTAAAGTAGAAGAGTGCTCTTTTCTCAAAAGCAGAGTGTGTTTCTTGTAAGGCGAGCTAGCGTTTGTTTCCCAGTCCTAAGTGGAGTTGAATCACATGCAGTTTCTGGTCCTATGAGCAAGAGTTGTTTTCTGGTAAGAAGAGTCACTATTGCCCTCCTTTGTCAAACCCAGAGCAAATATCACTCGCGTCTGTTCCCAGTAAGAACAGTGAATTGGACTGAAGAGGAGCTACTGTTCTTGTCAGTTTCCTAAGAAGAGTTGAACTAGATATGGCCCTTGTGTGTAGGAAGCACAGTTCTTTTGTTCTGAGCAACCTCACTGTTCGGACCCCATCTGAAACACAGTAGAGTAGAAAGGTGCTCTTTTCTCAAAAGCAGAGTGTGTTTCTTGTAATGCGAGCTAGCATTTGTTTCCCAGTCCTAGGCGGAGTTGAATCACATGCAGTTTCTGGTCCTATGAGCAAGAGTTGTTTTCTGGTAAGAAGAGTCACTATTGTTCTCCCATTGTCATACACAGGGCAAATAGCATTGGGCGTCTGTTCCCAGCATGTACAGTGTATTGGACTGAAGAGGATCTACTGTTCTTGTCAGTTTCGTAAACAGAGTTGAACTAGATGTGGCCCGTGTGTGTAGGAATCACAGTTCTTTTGTTCTGAGCAAGCTCACTGTTCAGACCCCATAGGAAATGCAGTAGAGTAGAAGGGTGCTCTTTTCTCAAAAGCAGAGTGTGTATCTTGTTAGGCAAGCTAGCGTTGGTTTCCCAGTTTTAAATGGAGTTGAATCACATCCAGTTTCTGGTCCTAAGAGCAAGTGTTGTTTTCTGGTAAGAACAGTCACTATTGTGCTCCCATTGTCTTACACAGGGCAAATAG
Organism: Peromyscus eremicus; assembly: GCF_949786415.1. Classification (NCBI taxonomy): domain Eukaryota; kingdom Metazoa; phylum Chordata; class Mammalia; order Rodentia; family Cricetidae; genus Peromyscus; species Peromyscus eremicus. Next base: position 155,139 of record NW_026735069.1, read on the forward strand.
CACTGACGTCTGTTCCCAGGATGTACAGTGTATTGGACTGAAGAGGATCTACTGTTCTTGTCAGTTTCCTAAGCAGAGTTGAACTAGTTATAGCCCGTGTGTGTAGGAAGCACAGTTCTTTTGTTCTGAGCAAGCTCACTTTTCGGACCCCATAGGAAACACAGTAGAGTAGAAGAGTGCTCTTTTCTCAAAAGCAGAGTGTGTTTCTTGTAAGGCTAGCTAGCGTTTGTTTCCCAGTCCTAAATGGAGTTGAGTCACATGGAGTTTATGGTCCTACGAGAAAGAGTTGTTTTCTGGTAAGAAGAATCACTATTGCTCTCCCATTGCCATACACAGTGCAAATAGCACTCACGTCTGTTCCCAGCAAGTACAGTGTATTGGACTGAAGAGGAGTTACTGTTCTTGTCAGTTTCCTAAGCAGAGTTGAACTAGATATGGCCCCTGTGTTTAGGAAGCACAGTTCTTTTGTTCTGAGCAAGCTCACTGTTCTGGCCTTATAGGAAAAACTGTAAAGTAGACATGTGCTCTTTTCGCAAAATCAGAGTGTGTTTCTTCTAAGGGGAGCTAGCGTTTGTTTCCCAGTCCTAAATAGAGTTGAATCACATGCAGTTTTTGGTCCTACGAGAAAGAGTTGTTTTCTGGTAAGAACAGTCACTATTGCCCTCCCATTGTCATACACAGGGCAAATAGCACTGGCGTCTGTTCCCAACATGTACAGTGTATTGGACTGAAGAGGATCTACTGTTCTTGTCAGTTTCCTAAGCAGAGTTGAACTAGATATGGCCCGTGTTCGTAGGAAGCACAGTTCTTTTGTTCTGAGCAAGCTCACTGTTCGGACCCCATAGGAAACACAGTAGAGTAGAAGAGTGCTCTTTTCTCAAAAGCAGAGTGTGTTTCTTGTAAGGCTAGCTAGCATTTGTTTCCCAGTCCTAAATGGAGTTGAGTCACATGGAGTTTATGGTCCTACTAGCAAGAATTGTTTTCTGGTAAGAAGAGTCACTATTGTCCTCCATTGCCATACACAGTGCAAATAGCACTAGCGTCTGTTCCCAGCAAGTACAGTGTATTGGAATGAAGAGGAGCTACAGTTCTTGTCAGTTTACTAAGCAGAGTTTAACTAGATATGACCCTTGTGTGTAGGAAGCACAGTTCTTTGGTTCTGAGCAAGCTCACTATTCGGACCCCATAGAAAACATAGTAGAGTAGAAGAGTACTCTTTTCTCAAAAGCACAGTGAGTTTTGTAAGGCAAGCTAGCGTTTGTTTCCCAGTCCTAAGTGGAGTTGAATCACATGCAGATTCTTGTCTTACGAGCAAGAGTTGTTTTCTGGTAAGAAGAGTCACTATTGTCCTCCATTGCCATACACAGTACAAATAGCACTCGCGTCTGTTCCCAGCAAGAACAGTGGATTGGACTGAAGAGGAGCTACTGTTCTTGTGAGATTCCTAAGCAGAGTTGAACTAGATATGGCTCGTGTGTGTAGGAAGCACAGTTCTTTTGTTCTGAGCAAGCTCACTATTCTGGCCCTATAGGAAACACACTAGAGTAGAAGAGTGCTCTGCTGTCAAAAGCAGAGTGTGTTTCTTATAAGGCGAGCTAGCGATTGTTTCCCAGTCCTAAATAGAGATGAATCCCATGCACTTTCTGGTCCTACAAGCAAGAGTTGTTTTCTGTTAAGAAGAGTCACTATTGCGATCCCAATGCCATACACACTGGAAATAGCACTCACGTCTGTTCCCAGAAAGTACAGTGTATTGGACTGAAGCATAGCTACTCTTCCTGTCAGTTTCCTAAGCAGAGTTGAAGTAGATATGGCCCGTGTGCGTAGGAAGCACAGTTCTTTTGTTCTGAGCAAGCTCACTGTTCTGGCCCTATAGGAAACACAGTAGAGTAGAAGAGTACTCTTTTCTCAAAAGCAGAGTGTGTTTCTTGTAAGGCGAGCTAGCGATTGTTTCCCATTCCTAAATGGAGTTGAATCACATGCAGTTTCTGGTCCTACGAGCAAGAGTTGTTTTCTGGTAAGGAAAGTCACTATTGCGCTCCCATTGCTATACACAGTGCAAATAGCACTCGCGTCTGTTCCCAGCAAGTACAGTGTATTGGACTGAAGAGGAACTACTGTTCTTGTCAGTTTCCTAAGCAGTGTTGAACTAGATATGCCCCGTGTGTGTAGGAAGCACAGCTCTTTTGTTCTGGGCAAGCTCACTGTTCGGACCCAATAGGAAACACAGTGGTGTAGAAGAGTGCTCTTTTTTCAAAAGCAGAGTATGTTTCTTTTAAGGCGAGCTAGCGTTTGTTTCCCAGTCCTAAGTGGAGTTGAATCACATGCAGTTTCTGGTCCTACAAGCAAGAGCTGTTTTCTGGTAAGAAGAGTCATTTTTGCGCTCCCATTGTCATACACAGGGCAAATAGCACTGGCGTCTGTTCCCAGCATGTACAGTGTATATGTCTGAAGAGGATCTACTGTTCTTCTCAGTTTCCTAAGCAGAGTTGAACTAGATATGGCCCGTGTGTGTAGGAAGCACAGTTCTTTTGTTCTGAGCAAGCTCACTGTTCTGGCCCAATAAAAAACAGAGTAGAGCAGAAGAGTGCACTTTTCTCAAAAGCAGAGTGTGTTTCTTGTAAGGAGAGCTAGCGATTGTTTCCCAGTCCTAAATGGAGTTGAATCCCATGCAGTTTCTGGTCCTACGAGCAAGAGTTGTTTTCTGGTAAGGAAAGTCACTATTGTGCTCCCATTGCCATACACAGTGCAAATAGCACTCGCGTCTCTTCCCAGCAAGTACAGTGTATTGGATTGAGGAGGAGCTACTGTTCTTGTCACTTTCCTAAGCAGAGTTGAACAAGATATGGCCCGTGTGTGTAGGAAGTGCAGTTCTTTTGTTCTGAGCAAGCTCACTGTTCGGATACCATAGGGAACACAGTAGAGTAGAAGAGTGCTCTTTTCTCAAAAGCAGAGTGTGTTTCTTAAAGGCGAGCTAGCGTTTGTTTCCCAGTCTTTAATGGAGTTGAATCACATACAGTTTCCGGTCCTACGAGCAAGAGTTGTTTTCTTTTAAGAAGAGTCACTATTGCGCTCCCATTGTCTTACACAGAACAAATAGCACTGGCGTCTGTTCCCAGCATGTACAGTGTATTGGACTGAAGAGGATCTACTGTTCTTGTCAGTTTCCTAAGCAGAGTTGAACTAGATATGGCCCGTGTGTGTAGGAAGCTCAGTTCTTTTGTTCTGAGCAAGCTCACTGTTCAGACACCATAGGGAACACAGTAGAGTTGAAGAGTGCTCTTTGCTCAAAAGCAGAGTGTGTTTCTTGTAAGGTGAGCTAGCGTTTGTTTCCCAGTCCTAAATGGAGTTGAATCACATGCAGTTTCTGGTCCTACGAGCAAGAGTTGTTTTCTGGTAAGGAAAGTCACTATTGCGCTCCCATTGCCATACACAGTGCAAATAGCACTCGCGTCTGTTCCCAGCATGTACAGTGTATTGGAATGAAGAGGAGCTACAGTTCTTGTCAGTTTCCTAAGCAGAGTTTAACTAGATATGACCCTTGTGTGTAGGAAGCACAGTTCTTTGGTTCTGAGCAAGCTCACTATTCGGACCCCATAGAAAACATAGTAGAGTAGAAGAGTACTCTTTTCTCAAAAGCAGAGTGAGTTTCTTGTAAGGCAAGCTAGCGTTTGTTTCCCAGTCTTAAGTGGAGTTGAATCACATGCAGATTCTAGTCTTACGAGCAAGAGTTGTTTTCTGGTAAGAAGAGTCACTATTGTGCTCCCATTGTCATACACAGTGCAAATAGCACTCGCGTCTGTTCAAAGCAAGAACAGTGGATTGGACTGAAGAGGAGCTACTGTTCTTGTCAGATTCCTAAGCAGAGTTGAACTAGATATGGCTCGTGTGTGTAGGAAGCACAGTTTTTTTGTTCTGAGCAAGCTCACTGTTCTGGGCCTATAGGAAACACAATAGAGTAGAAGAGTGCTCTGTTGTCAAAAGCAGAGTGTGTTTCTTATAAGGCGAGCTAGTGATTGTTTCCCAGTCCTAAATAGAGATGAATCCCATGCAGTTTCTGGTCCTACAAGCAAGAGTTGTTTTCTGTTAAGAAGAGTCACTATTGCGATCCCAATGCCATACACAGTGGAAATAGCACTCGCGTCTGTTCCCAGAAAGTACAGTGTATTGGACTGAAGCATAGCTACTCATCCTGTCAGTTTCCTAAGCAGAGTTGAAGTAGATATGGCCCGTGTGCTTAGGAAGCACAGTTCTTTTGTTCTGAGCAAGCTCACTGTTCTGGCCCTATAGGAAACACCTTAGAGTAGAAGAGTACTCTTTTCTCAAAGCAGAGTGTGTTTCTTGTAAGGCGAGCTAGCGATTGTTTCCCATTCCTAAATGGAGTTGAATCACAAGCAGTTTCTGGTCCTACGAGCAAGAGTTTTTTTCTTGTAAGAAGAGTCACTATTGCGCTCCCATTGCCATACACAGTGCAAATAGCACTCGGTTCTCTTCCCAGCAAGTACAGTGTATTGGATTGAAGAGGAACTACTCTTCTTGTCAGTTTCCTAAGCAGAGTTGAACAAGATATGGCCCGTGTGTGTAGGAAGCACAGTTCTTTTGTTCTGAGCAATCTCACTGTTCGGATACCATAGGGAACACTGTAGAGTAGAAGAGTGCTCTTTTCTCAAAAGCAGAGTGTGTTTCTTGTAAGGCGACCTAGCGTTTGTTTCCCAGTCCTAAGTAGAGTTGAATCACATGCAGTTTCTAGTCTTACAAGCAAGAGTTGTTTTCTGGTAAGAAGAGTCACTATTGTCCTCCATTGCCATACACAGTGCAAATAGCACTCGCGTCTGTTCCCAGCAAGAACAGTGAATTGGACTGAAGAGGAGCTACTGTTCTTGTCAGTTTCCTAAGCAGAGTTGAACTAGATATGGTTCGTGTGTGTAGAAAGCACAGTTCTTTTTTTCTGAGCAAGCTCACTGTTCTGGCCCCATAGGAAACACAGTAGAGTAGAAGAGTACTCTTTTCTCAAATGCAGAGTGTGTTTCTTTAAGGCGAGCTAGCGTTTGTTTCCCAGTCCTAAATGGAATTGAATCACATGCAGTTTTTGGTCCTATGAGCAAGAGTTGTTTTCTGGTAAGGGATGTCACTATTGCGTTCCTATTGCCATACACAGTGCAAATACCACTCACGTCTGTTCCTACCAAGTACAGTGTATTGGACTGAAGAAGAGCTACTGTTCTTGTCAGTTTCCTAAGCAGAGTTGAACTAGATATGGCCCATGTGTGTAGGAAGCACAGTTCTTTTGTTCTGAGCAAGCTCACTGTTCTGGCCCTATAGGAAACACAGTAGAGTAGAATACTGCTCGTTTCTCAAAGGCAGAGTGTGTTTCTTGTAAGGCTAGCTAGCGTTTGTTTCCCAGTCCTAAATGGAGTTTCATCACATGAAGTTTTTGGACCTACGATCAAGAGTTGTATTCTGGTAAGGAAAGTCACTATTGTGCTCCCATTGCCATATACAGTGCAAATAGCACTCGCGTCTGTTCCCAGCAAGTACAGTGTATTGGACTGAAGAGGAACTACTGTTCTTGTCAGTTATCTAAGCAGAGTTGAACTAGATATGGCCCATGTGTGTAGGAAGCACAGCTCTTTTGTTCTGAGCAAGCTCACTGTTCGGACCCCATAGGAAACACAGTGGAGTAGATGAGGGCTCTTTTCTCAAAAGCAGAGTGTGTTTCTTGTAAGGCAAGATAGCGTTTGTATCCCAGTCCTAAGTGGAGTTGAATCACATGCAGTTTCTAGTCTTACGAGCAAGAGTTGTTTTCTGGTAAGAAGAGTCACTATTGTCCTCCATTGCCATACACAGTAAAAATAGCACTCGCGTCTGTTCCCAGCAAGAACAGTGAATTGGACTGAAGAGGAGCTACTGTTCTTGTCAGTTTCCTAAGCAGAGTTGAACTAGATATGGCTCGTGTGTGTAGGAAGCACAGTTCTTTTGTTCTGAGCAAGCTCACTGTTCTGGCCCTATAGCAAACACACTAGAGTAGAATTGTGCTCTGTTGTCAAAAGCAGAGTGTGTTTCTTATAAGGCGAGCTAGCGATTGTTTCCCAGTCCTAAATAGCGTTGAATCCCATGCAGTTTCTGGTCCTACAAGCAAGAGTTGTTTTCTGTTAAGAAGAGTCACTATTGCGCTCCCAATGCCATACACAGTGGAAATAGCACTCGCGTCTGTTCCAAGAAAGTACAGTGTATTGGACTGAAGCAGAGCTACTCTTCTTGTCAGTTTCCTAAGCAGAGTTGAAGTAGATATGGCCCGTGTGCGTAGGAAGCACAGTTCTTCTGTTCTGAGCAAGCTCACTGTTCTGGCCCTATAGGAAACACAGTAGAGTAGAAGGGTACTCTTTTCTCAAAAGCAGAGTGTGTTTCTTGTAAGGCGAGCTAGCGATTGTTTCCCATTCCTAAATGGAGTTGAATCACAGGCAGTTTCTGGTCCTACGAGCAAGAGTTGTTTTCTTGTAAGAAGAGTCACTATTGCGCTCCCATTGTGATACACAGTGCAAATAGCACTCGCGTCTCTTCCCAGCAAGTACAGTGTATTGGATTGAAGAGGAGCTACTGTTCTTGTCAGTTTCCTAAGCAGAGTTGAACAAGACTTGGCCCGTGTGTGTAGGAAGCACAGTTCTTTTGTTCTGAGCAAGCTCACTGTTCGGATACCATAGGGAACACAGTAGAGTAGAAGAGTGCTCTTTTCTCAAAAGCAGAGTGTGTTTTTTAAAGGCGAGCTAGCTTTTGTTTCCCAGCCTTTAATGGAGTTAAATCACATGCAGGTTCCGGTCCTACAAGCAAGAGTTGTTTTCTGGTAAGAAGAGTCACTATTGCGCTCTCATTGTCATACACAGGGCAAATAGCACTAGCGTCTGTTCCCAGCATGTACAGTGTATTGGACTGAAGAGGATCTATGGTTCTTGTCAGTTTCCTAAGCAGAGTTGAACTAGATATGGCCCGTGTGTGTAGGAAGCACAGTTCTTGGGTTCTGAGCAAGCTCACTATTCGGACCCCATAAAAAACACAGTAGAGTAGAAGAGTACTCTTTTCTCAAAAGCAGAGTGTGTTTCTTGTAAGGCGAGCTAGCGTTTGTTTCCCAGTCCTAAGTGGAGTTGAATCACCTGCAATTTCTAGTCTTACGAGCAAGAGTTGTTTTCTGGTAAGAAGAGTCACTATTGTCCTCCATTGCCATACACAGTGCAAATAGCACTCGCGTCTGTTCCCAGCAAGAACAGTGAATTGGACTGAAGAGGAGCTACTGTTCTTGTCAGATTCCTAAGCAGAGTTGAACTAGATATGGCTCGTGTGTGTAGGAAGCACTGTTCTTTTGTTCTGAGCAAGCTCACTGTTCTGGCCCTATAGGAAACACGGTAGAGTAGAAGAGTGGTCTTTTTTCAAAGGCAGAGTGTGGTTCTTGTAAGGTGAGCTATCGTTTGTTTCCCAGTCCTAAATGGAGTTTCATCACATGAAGTTTTTGGTCCTACTAGCAAGAGTTGTTTTCTGGTAAGGAAAGTCACTATTGCGCTCCCATTGCTATACACAGTGCAAATAGCACTCGCGTCTGTTCCCAGCAAGTACAGTGTATTGGACTGAAGAGGAACTACTGTTCTTGTCAGTTTCCTAAAGAGATGAACTAGATATGGCCCGTTTGTGTAGGAAGCACAGCTCTTTTGTTCTGGGCAAGCCTACTGTTCGGACCCAATAGTAAACACAGTTGTGAAGAAGAGTGCACTTTTCTCAAAAGCAGAGTATGTTTCTTTTAAGGCGAGCTAGCGTTTGTTTCCCAGTCCTAAGTGGAGTTGAATCACATGCAGTTTCTGGTCCTACAAGCAAGAGCTGTTTTCTGGTAAGAAGAGTCATTTTTGCGCTCCCATTGTCATACACAGGGCAAATAGCACTGGTGTCTGTTCCCAGCATGTACAGTGTATTTGTCTGAAGAGGATCTACTGTTCTTCTCAGTTTCCTAAGAAGAGTTGAACTAGATATGGCCCGTGTGTGTAGGAAGCACAGTTCTTTTGTTCTGAGCAAGCTCACTGTTCTGGCCCTATAAAAAACAGAGTAGAGCTGAAGAGTGCACTTTTCTCAAAAGCAGAGTACTTTTCTTGTAAGGCGAGCTAGCGATTGTTTCCCAGTCCAAAATGGCTTTGAATCCCATGCAGTTTCTGGTCCTACAAGCAAGAGTTGTTTTCTGGTAAGGAAAGTCACTATTGCGCTCCCATTGCCATACACAGTGCAAATAGCACTCGGGTCTCTTCCCAGCAAGTACAGTGTATTGGATTGAAGAGGAGCTACTGTTCTTGTCAGTTTCCTAAGCAGAGTTGAACAAGATATGGCCCGTGTGTGTAGGAAGCACAGTTCTTTTGTTCTGAGCAAGCTCACTGTTCGGATACCATAGGGAACACAGTAGAGTAGAAGAGTGCTCTTTTCTCAAAAGCAGAGTGTGTTTCTTAAAGGCGAGATAGCGTTTGTTTCCCAGTTTTTAATGGAGTTGAATCACATGCAGTTTCCGATCCTACGAGCAAGAGTTGTTTTCTGGTAAGAAGTGTCACTATTGCGCTCCCATTGTCTTACACAGAACAAATAGCACTGGCGTCTGTTCCCAGCATGTACAGTGTATTGGACTGAAGAGGATCTACTGTTCTTGTCAGTTTCCTAAGCAGAGTTGAATTAGATATGGCCCGTGTGTGTAGGAAGCTCAGTTCTTTTGTTCTGAGCAAGTTCACTGTTCTGGCCCTATAGGAAACACAGTAGAGTAGAAGAGTGCTCTTTTCTCAAAAGCAGAATGTGTTTCTTGTAAGGCGAGCTAGTGTTTGTTTCCCAGTCTTACATGGAGTTGAATCACATGCAGTTTCTGGTCCTACGAGCAAGAGTTGTTTTCTGGTAGAAGAGTCACTATTGCACTCCCATTGCCATACACAGTGCAAATAGCACTCGCGTCTGTTCCCAGCAAGAACAGTGAATTGGACTGAAGAGGAGCTACTCTTCTTGTCAGTTTCCTAAGCAGAGTTGAACTAGATATGGCGCGTGTGCGTAGGAAGCACAGTTCTTTTGTTCTGAGCAAGCCCACGGTTCGAACCCCATAGGAAACACAGTAGAGTTGAAGGGTGCTTTTTCTCAAAGCAGAGTGTGTTTCTTGTGAGGTGAGCTAGCGTTTGTTTCCTAGTCCCAAGTGGATTTGAATCACATGCAGTTTCTGTTTTTTACAAGCAAGAGTTGTTTTCTGGTAAGAAGAGTCAATGTTTTGCACCCATTGTCATACATAGGGCAAATAGCACTGGCGTCTGTTCCCAGGATGTACAGTATATTGGACTGAAGACGATCTACTTTTCTTTTCAGTTTCATAAGCAGAGTTGAACTAGATATGTCCCTTGTGTGTAGGAAGCACAGTTCTTTTGTTCTGAGCAAGCTCACTGTTCTGTCCCTATAGGAAACACAGTAGAGTAGAAGAGTGCTCTTTTCTCAAAAGCAGAGTATGTTTCTTGTAAGGCAAGCTAGCATTTGTTTCCCGGTCCTAAGGGTCGTTGAATCACATGCAGTTTCTGGTCCTACGAGCAAGAGTTCTTTTCTGGTAAGAAGAGTCACTATAGCACTCCCACTGTCATACACAGGGCAAATAGCACTGGCGTCTGTTCCCAGCATGTACAGTGTATTGAACTGAAGAGGATCTACTGTTCTTCTCAGTTTCCAAAGCAGAATTGAACTAGATATGGCCCATGTGTAGGAAGCACAGTTCATTTGTTCTGAGCAAGCTCACTGTTCGGACACCATAGGAAACACAGTAGAGAAGAACTGTGCTCTTTTGACAAAAACAGAGTGTGTTTCTTGTAAGGTGAGCTGGTGTTTGTTTCCCAGTCCTAAATGGAGTTGAATCACATGTAGTTTATGGTCCTACGAGCAAGAGTTGTTTTCTGGTAAGAAGAGTCACTACTGCACTTCATTGCCAGACACAGTGCAAAGAGCACTCGGGTCTGTTTCCAGCAAGAACAGTGAATTGGACTGAAGAGAAGCTACTGTTCTTGTCAGTTTCCTAAGCAGAGTTGAACTAGATATGGCCCTTGTGTGTAGGAAGCACAGTTCTTTGGTTCTGAGCAAGCTCACTATTCGGACCCCATAAAAAACACAGTAGAGTAGAAGAGTACTCTTTTCTCAAAAGCAGAGTGTGTTTCTTATAAGGCGAGGTAGCAATTGTTTCCCCGTCCTAAATAGCATTGAATCCCATGCAGTTTCTGGTCCTACAAGCAAGAGTTGTTTTCTGTTAAGAAGAGTCACTATTGCGCTCCCAATGCCATACACAGTGGAAATAGCACTCGCGTCTGTTCCAAGAAAGTACAGTGTATTGGACTGAAGCAGAGCTACTCTTCTTGTCAGTTTCCTAAGCAGAGTTGAAGTAGATATGGCCCGTGTGCTTAGGAAGCACAGTTCTTTTGTTCTGAGCAAGCTCTGTGTTCTGGCCCTATAGGAAACACAGTAGAGTAGAAGAGTACTCTTTTCTCAAAAGCAGAGTGTGTTTCTTGTAAGGCGAGCTAGCGATTGTTTCCCATTCCTAAATGGAGTTGAATCACAGGCAGTTTCTGGTCCTACGAGCAAGAGTTGTTTTCTTGTAAGAAGAGTCACTATTGCGCTCCCATTGTGATACACAGTGCAAATAGCACTCGCGTCTCTTCCCAGCAAGTACAGTGTATTGGATTGAAGAGGAGCTACTGTTCTTGTCAGTTTCCTAAGCAGAGTTGAACAAGACTTGGCCCGTGTGTGTAGGAAGCACAGTTCTTTTGTTCTGAGCAAGCTCACTGTTCGGATACCATAGGGAACACAGTAGAGTAGAAGAGTGCTCTTTTCTCAAAAGCAGAGTGTGTTTTTTAAAGGCGAGCTAGCTTTTGTTTCCCAGCCTTTAATGGAGTTAAATCACATGCAGGTTCCGGTCCTACAAGCAAGAGTTGTTTTCTGGTAAGAAGAGTCACTATTGCGCTCTCATTGTCATACACAGGGCAAATAGCACTAGCGTCTGTTCCCAGCATGTGCTGTGTATTGGACTGAAGAGGATCTATGGTTCTTGTCAGTTTCCTAAGCAGAGTTGAACTAGATATGGCCCGTGTGTGTAGGAAGCACAGTTCTTGGGTTGTGAGCAAGCTCACTATTCGGACCCCATAAAAAACACAGTAGAGTAGAAGAGTACTCTTTTCTCAAAAGCAGAGTGTGTTTCATGTAAGGCGAGCTAGCGTTTGTTTCCCAGTCCTAAGTGGAGTTGAATCACCTGCAGTTTCTAGTCTTACGAGCAAGAGTTGTTTTCTGGTAAGAAGAGTCACTATTGTCCTCCATTGCCATACACAGTGCAAATAGCACTCGCGTCTGTTCCCAGCAAGAACAGTGAATTGGACTGAAGAGGAGCTACTGTTCTTGTCAGATTCCTAAGCAGAGTTGAACTAGATATGGCTCGTGTGTGTAGGAAGCACTGTTCTTTTGTTCTGAGCAAGCTCACTGTTCTGGCCCTATAGGAAACACTCTAGAGTAGAAGAGTGCTCTGTTGTCAAAAGCAGAGTGTGTTTCTTATAAGGCGAGCTAGCGATTGTTTCCCAGTCCTAAATAGAGTTGAATCCCATGCAGTTTCTGGTCCTACAAGCAGGAGTTGTTTTCTGGTAAGAAGAGTCACTATTGTGCTCCCAATGCCATACACAGTGGAAATAGCACTCGCGTCTATTCCCAGAAAGTACAGTGTATTGGACTGAAGCAGAGCTACTCTTCTTGTCAGTTTTCTAAGCAGAGTTGAAGTAGATATGGCCTGTGTGTGTAGGAAGCACAGTTCTTTTGTTCTGAGCAAGCTCACTGTTCTGGCCCTATAGGAAAAACGGTAGAGTAGAAGAGTGGTCTTTTTTCAAAGGCAGAGTGTGGTTCTTGTAAGGTGAGCTATCGTTTGTTTCCCAGTCCTAAATGGAGTTTCATCACATGAAGTTTTTGGTCCTACTAGCAAGAGTTGTTTTCTGGTAAGGAAAGTCACTATTGCGCTCCCATTGCTATACACAGTGCAAATAGCACTCGCGTCTGTTCCCAGCAAGTACAGTGTATTGGACTGAAGAGGAACTACTGTTCTTGTCAGTTTCCTAAAGAGATGAACTAGATATAGCCCGTGTGTGTAGGAAGCACAGCTCTTTTGTTCTGGGCAAGCTCACTGTTCGGACCCAATAGGAAACACAGTTGTGTAGAAGAGTGCACTTTTCTCAAAAGCAGAGTATGTTTCTTTTAAGGCGAGCTAGCGTTTGTTTCCCAGTCCTAAGTGGAGTTGAATCACATGCAGTTTCTGGTCCTACAAGCAAGAGCTCTTTTCTGGTAAGAAGAGTCATTTTTGCGCTCCCATTGTCATACACAGGGCAAATAGCACTGGTGTCTGTTCCCAGCATGTACAGTGTATTTGTCTGAAGAGGATCTACTGTTCTTCTCAGTTTCCTAAGAAGAGTTGAACTAGATATGGCCCGTGTGTGTAGGAAGCACAGTTCTTTTGTTCTGAGCAAGCTCACTGTTCTGGCCCTATAAAAAACAGAGTAGAGCTGAAGAGTGCACTTTTCTCAAAAGCAGAGTGCGTTTCTTGTAAGGCGAGCTAGCGATTGTTTCCCCGTCCAAAATGGCTTTGAATCACATGCAGTTTCTGGTCCTACGAGCAAGAGTTGTTTTCTGGTAAGGAAAGTCACTATTGCGCTCCCATTGCCATACACAGTGCAAATAGCACTCACGTCTCTTCCCTGCAAGTACAGTGTATTGGATTGAAGAGGAACTACTGTTCTTGTCAGTTTCCTAAGCAGAGTTGAACAAGATATGGCCCGTGTGTGTAGGAAGCACAGTTCTTTTGTTCTGAGCAAGCTCACTGTTCGGATACCATAGGGAACACAGTAGAGTAGAAGAGTGCTCTTTTCTCAAAAGCAGAGTGTGTTTCTTAAAGGCGAGATAGCGTTTGTTTCCCATTCCTAAATGGAGTTGAATCACAGGCAGTTTCTGGTCCTACGAGCAAGAGTTGTTTTCTTGTAAGAAGAGTCACTATTGCGCTCCCATTGTGATACACAGTGCAAATAGCACTCGCGTCTCTTCCCAGCAAGTACAGTGTATTGGATTGAAGAGGAGCTACTGTTCTTGTCAGTTTCCTAAGCAGAGTTGAACAAGACTTGGCCCGTGTTCGTAGGAAGCACAGTTCTTTTGTTCTGAGCAAGCTCACTGTTCGGATACCATAGGGAACACAGTAGAGTAGAAGAGTGCTCTTTTCTCAAAAGCAGAGTGTGCTTTTTAAAGGCGAGCTAGCTTTTCTTTCCCAGTCTTTAATGGAGTTAAATCACATGCAGGTTCCGGTCCTACAAGCAAGAGCTGTTTTCTGGTAAGAAGTGTCACTATTGCGCTCTCATTGTCATACACAGGGCAAATAGCACTAGCGTCTGTTCCCAGCATGTACTGTGTATTGGACTGAAGAGGATCTATGGTTCTTGTCAGTTTCCTAAGCAGAGTTGAACTAGATATGGCCCGTGTGTGTAGGAAGCTCAGTTCTTTTGTTCTGAGCAAGCTCACTGTTCAGACACCATAGGGAACGCAGTAGAGTTGAAGAGTGCTCTTTGCTCAAAAGCAGAGTGTGTTTTTTGTAAGGTGAGCTAGCGTTTGTTTCCCAGTCCTAAATGGAGTTGAATCACATGCAGTTTCTGGTCCTACGATCAAGAGTTGTTTTCTGGTAAGGAAAGTCACTATTGCGCTCCCATTGCCATACACAGTGCAAATAGCACTCGCGTCTGTTCCCAGTAAGAACAGTGAATTGGACTGAAGAGGAGCTACTGTTCTTGTCAGTTTCCTAAGAAGAGTTGAACTAGATATGGCCCTTGTGTGTAGGAAGCACAGTTCTTTTGTTCTGAGCAACCTCACTGTTCGGACCCCATCTGAAACACAGTAGAGTAGAAAGGTGCTCTTTTCTCAAAAGCAGAGTGTGTTTCTTGTAATGCGAGCTAGCATTTGTTTCCCAGTCCTAGGCGGAGTTGAATCACATGCAGTTTCTGGTCCTATGAGCAAGAGTTGTTTTCTGGTAAGAAGAGTCACTATTGTTCTCCCATTGTCATACACAGGGCAAATAGCATTGGGCGTCTGTTCCCAGCATGTACAGTGTATTGGACTGAAGAAGATCTACTGTTCTTGTCAGTTTCCTAAGCAGAGTTGAACTAGATGTGGCCCGTGTGTGTAGGAATCACAGTTCTTTTGTTCTGAGCAAGCTCACTGTTCAGACCCCATAGGAAACACAGTAGAGTAGAAGAGTGCTCTTTTCTCAAAAGCAGAGTGTGTATCTTGTTAGGCAAGCTAGCGTTGGTTTCCCAGTTTTAAATGGAGTTGAATCACATCCAGTTTCTGGTCCTAAGAGCAAGTGTTGTTTTCTGGTAAGAACAGTCACTATTGTGCTCCCATTGTCTTACACAGGGCAAATAGCACTGACGTGTGTTCCCAGCATGTACAGTGTATTGGACTGAAGAGGATCTACTGTTCTTGTCAGTTTCCTAAGCAGAGTTGAACTAGTTATAGCCCGTGTGTGTAGGAAGCACAGTTCTTTTGTTCTGACCAAGCTCTCTGTTTGGACCCCATAGGAAACACAGTAGAGTAGAAGAGTGCTCTTTTCTCAAAAGCAGAGTGTGTTTCTTGTTAGGCTAGCTAGCGTTAGTTTCCCAGTCCTAAATGGAGTTGAGTCACATGGAGTTTATGGTCCTACGAGAAAGAGTTGTTTTCTGGTAAGAAGAGTCACTATTGCTCTCCCATTGCCATACACAGTGCAAATAGCACTCACGTCTGTTCCCAGCAAGTACAGTGTATTGGACTGAAGAGGAGCTACTGTTCTTGTCAGGTTCCTAAGCAGAGTTGAACTAGATATGGCCCCTGTGTGTAGGAAGCACAGTTCTTTTGTTCTGAGCAAGCTCACTGTTCTGGCCCTTTAGGAAACACTGTAGAGTAGACGTGTGCTCTTTTCTCAAAATCAGAGTGTGTTTCTTGTAAGGCGAGCTAGCGTTTGTTTCCCAGTCCTAAATGGAGTTTCATCACATGAAGTTTTTGGTCCTATGAGCATGAGTTGTTTTCTGGTAAGGAAAGTCACTGTTGCGCTCACATTGCCATACACAGTGCAAATAGCACTCGCGTCTGCTCCCAGCAAGTACAGTGTATTGGACTGAAGAGGAACTACTGTTCTTGTCAGTTTTCTAAGCAGAGTTGAACGAGATATGGCCTGTGTGTAGGAAGCACAGCTCTTTTGTTCTGAGCAAGGTCACTGTTCGGACGCCATAGGAAACACAGTAAAGTAGAAGAGTGCTATTTTCTCAAAAGCAGAGTGTGTCTTGTAAGGCGAGCTAGCGTTTGTTTCCCAGTCCTAAGTGGAGTTGAATAACATGCAGTTTCTGGTCCTATGAGCAAGAGTTGTTTTCTAGTAAGAAGAGTCACTATTGCCCTCCTTTGTCAAACACAGAGCAAATATCACTCGCGTCTGTTCCCAGTAAGAACAGTGAATTGGACTGAAGAGGAGCTACTGTTCTTGTCAGTTTCCTAAGAAGAGTTGAACTAGATATGGCCCTTGTGTGTAGGAAGCACACTTCTTTTGTTCTGAGCAACCTCACTGTTCGGACCCCATCTGAAACACAATAGAGTAAAAAGGTGCTCTTTTCTCAAAAGCAGAGTGTGTTTCTTGTAAGGCGAGCTAGCATTTGTTTCCCAGTCCTAGGCAGAGTTGAATCACATGCAGTTTCTGGTCCTATGAGCAAGAGTTGTTTTCTGGTAAGAAGAGTCACTATTGTTCTCCCATTGTCATACACAGGGCAAATAGCATTGGGCGTCTGTTCCCAGCATGTACAGTGTATTGGACTGAAGAGGAGCTACTGTTCTTGTCAGTTTCCTAAGCAGAGTTGAACTAGATATGGCCCATGTGTGTAGGAAGCACAGTTCTTTTTTTAAGAGCAAGCGCACTTTTCGGACCCCATAAAAAACACAGTAGAGTAGAAGAGTGCACTTTTTTCAAAAGCAGATTGTGTTTCTTGTAAGCCGAGCTAGTGATTGTTTCCCAGTCCTAAGTGGAGTTGAATCACATGCAGTTTCTGGTCCTACGAGCAAGAGTTGTTTTCTGGAAAGAAGAGTCACTATTGCGCTCTCATTGTCATACACAGGGCAAATAGCACTGGCGTCTGTTCCCAGCACGTACAGTGTACTGGACTGAGGAGGATCTACTGTTCTTCTCAGTTTCCTAAGCAGAGTTGAACTAGATATGGCCCATGTGTTTAGAAAGCACAGTTCTTTTTGGTCTGAGCAAGCTCACTGTTCTGGCCCTATAGGAAACACAGTAGAGTAGAAGAGTTTTCTTTTCTCAAAAGGAGAATATGTTTCTTGTAAGGCGAGCTAGCGTTTGTTTCCCAGTCTTACATGGAGTTGAATCACATGCAGTTTCTGGTCCTACGGGCAAGAGTTGTTTTCTGGTAGAAGAGTCACTATTGTGCTCCCATTGCCATACACCGAGCAAATAGCACTCGCATCTGTTCCCAGCAAGTACAGTGTATTGGACTGAAGAGGAGCTACTGTTCTTGTCAGTATTTTAAGCAGATTTGAAGTAGATGTGGCCCGTGTGTATAGGAAGCACAGTTCTTTTGTTCTGAGCAAGCTCACTCTTCTGGCCCTATAGGAAACACAGTAGAGTAGAAGAGTGCTCTTTTCTCAAAAGCAGAGTGTGTTTCTTGTAAGGCGAGCTAGTGTTTGTTTCCCAGTCCTAAATGGAATTTCATCACATGAAGTTTTTGGTCCTACGAGCAAGAGTTGTTTTCTGTTAAGGAAAGTCACTGTTGCGCTCCTTTGCCACACACAGTGCAAATAGCACTCGTGTCTGTTCCCAGCAAGTACAGTGTATTGGAATGAAGAGGAACTACTGTTCTTGTCAGTTTCCTAAGCAGAGTTGAACGAGATATGGCCCGTGAGTAGGAAGCACAGCTCTTTTGTTCAGAGCAAGCTCACTGTTCGGACGCTATAGGAAACACAGTAAAGTAGAAGAGTGCTCTTTTCTCAAAAGCAGAGTGTGTTTCTTGTAAGGCGAGCTAGCGTTTGTTTCCCAGTCCTAAGTGGAGTTGAATCACATGCAGTTTCTGGTCCTATGAGCAAGAGTTGTTTTCTGGTAAGAAGAGTCACTATTGCCCTCCTTTGTCAAACCCAGAGCAAATATCACTCGCGTCTGTTCCCAGTAAGAACAGTGAATTGGACTGAAGAGGAGCTACTGTTCTTGTCAGTTTCCTAAGAAGAGTTGAACTAGATATGGCCCTTGTGTGTAGGAAGCACAGTTCTTTTGTTCTGAGCAACCTCACTGTTCGGACCCCATCTGAAACACAGTAGAGTAGAAAGGTGCTCTTTTCTCAAAAGCAGAGTGTGTTTCTTGTAATGCGAGCTAGCATTTGTTTCCCAGTCCTAGGCGGAGTTGAATCACATGCAGTTTCTGGTCCTATGAGCAAGAGTTGTTTTCTGGTAAGAAGAGTCACTATTGTTCTCCCATTGTCATACACAGGGCAAATAGCATTGGGCGTCTGTTCCCAGCATGTACAGTGTATTGGACTGAAGAGGATCTACTGTTCTTGTCAGTTTCGTAAACAGAGTTGAACTAGATGTGGCCCGTGTGTGTAGGAATCACAGTTCTTTTGTTCTGAGCAAGCTCACTGTTCAGACCCCATAGGAAATGCAGTAGAGTAGAAGGGTGCTCTTTTCTCAAAAGCAGAGTGTGTATCTTGTTAGGCAAGCTAGCGTTGGTTTCCCAGTTTTAAATGGAGTTGAATCACATCCAGTTTCTGGTCCTAAGAGCAAGTGTTGTTTTCTGGTAAGAACAGTCACTATTGTGCTCCCATTGTCTTACACAGGGCAAATAGCACTGACGTCTGTTCCCAGGATGTACAGTGTATTGGACTGAAGAGGATCTACTGTTCTTGTCAGTTTCCTAAGCAGAGTTGAACTAGTTATAGCCCGTGTGTGTAGGAAGCACAGTTCTTTTGTTCTGAGCAAGCTCACTTTTCGGACCCCATAGGAAACACAGTAGAGTAGAAGAGTGCTCTTTTCTCAAAAGCAGAGTGTGTTTCTTGTAAGGCTAGCTAGCGTTTGTTTCCCAGTCCTAAATGGAGTTGAGTCACATGGAGTTTATGGTCCTACGAGAAAGAGTTGTTTTCTGGTAAGAAGAATCACTATTGCTCTCCCATTGCCATACACAGTGCAAATAGCACTCACGTCTGTTCCCAGCAAGTACAGTGTATTGGACTGAAGAGGAGTTACTGTTCTTGTCAGTTTCCTAAGCAGAGTTGAACTAGATATGGCCCCTGTGTTTAGGAAGCACAGTTCTTTTGTTCTGAGCAAGCTCACTGTTCTGGCCTTATAGGAAAAACTGTAAAGTAGACATGTGCTCTTTTCGCAAAATCAGAGTGTGTTTCTTCTAAGGGGAGCTAGCGTTTGTTTCCCAGTCCTAAATAGAGTTGAATCACATGCAGTTTTTGGTCCTACGAGAAAGAGTTGTTTTCTGGTAAGAACAGTCACTATTGCCCTCCCATTGTCATACACAGGGCAAATAGCACTGGCGTCTGTTCCCAACATGTACAGTGTATTGGACTGAAGAGGATCTACTGTTCTTGTCAGTTTCCTAAGCAGAGTTGAACTAGATATGGCCCGTGTTCGTAGGAAGCACAGTTCTTTTGTTCTGAGCAAGCTCACTGTTCGGACCCCATAGGAAACACAGTAGAGTAGAAGAGTGCTCTTTTCTCAAAAGCAGAGTGTGTTTCTTGTAAGGCTAGCTAGCATTTGTTTCCCAGTCCTAAATGGAGTTGAGTCACATGGAGTTTATGGTCCTACTAGCAAGAATTGTTTTCTGGTAAGAAGAGTCACTATTGTCCTCCATTGCCATACACAGTGCAAATAGCACTAGCGTCTGTTCCCAGCAAGTACAGTGTATTGGAATGAAGAGGAGCTACAGTTCTTGTCAGTTTACTAAGCAGAGTTTAACTAGATATGACCCTTGTGTGTAGGAAGCACAGTTCTTTGGTTCTGAGCAAGCTCACTATTCGGACCCCATAGAAAACATAGTAGAGTAGAAGAGTACTCTTTTCTCAAAAGCACAGTGAGTTTTGTAAGGCAAGCTAGCGTTTGTTTCCCAGTCCTAAGTGGAGTTGAATCACATGCAGATTCTTGTCTTACGAGCAAGAGTTGTTTTCTGGTAAGAAGAGTCACTATTGTCCTCCATTGCCATACACAGTACAAATAGCACTCGCGTCTGTTCCCAGCAAGAACAGTGGATTGGACTGAAGAGGAGCTACTGTTCTTGTGAGATTCCTAAGCAGAGTTGAACTAGATATGGCTCGTGTGTGTAGGAAGCACAGTTCTTTTGTTCTGAGCAAGCTCACTGTTCTGGCCCTATAGGAAACACACTAGAGTAGAAGAGTGCTCTGCTGTCAAAAGCAGAGTGTGTTTCTTATAAGGCGAGCTAGCGATTGTTTCCCAGTCCTAAATAGAGATGAATCCCATGCACTTTCTGGTCCTACAAGCAAGAGTTGTTTTCTGTTAAGAAGAGTCACTATTGCGATCCCAATGCCATACACACTGGAAATAGCACTCACGTCTGTTCCCAGAAAGTACAGTGTATTGGACTGAAGCATAGCTACTCTTCCTGTCAGTTTCCTAAGCAGAGTTGAAGTAGATATGGCCCGTGTGCGTAGGAAGCACAGTTCTTTTGTTCTGAGCAAGCTCACTGTTCTGGCCCTATAGGAAACACAGTAAAGTAGAAGAGTACTCTTTTCTCAAAAGCAGAGTGTGTTTCTTGTAAGGCGAGCTAGCGATTGTTTCCCATTCCTAAATGGAGTTGAATCACATGCAGTTTCTGGTCCTACGAGCAAGAGTTGTTTTCTGGTAAGGAAAGTCACTATTGCGCTCCCATTGCTATACACAGTGCAAATAGCACTCGCGTCTGTTCCCAGCAAGTACAGTGTATTGGACTGAAGAGGAACTACTGTTCTTGTCAGTTTCCTAAGCAGTGTTGAACTAGATATGCCCCGTGTGTGTAGGAAGCACAGCTCTTTTGTTCTGGGCAAGCTCACTGTTCGGACCCAATAGGAAACACAGTGGTGTAGAAGAGTGCTCTTTTTTCAAAAGCAGAGTATGTTTCTTTTAAGGCGAGCTAGCGTTTGTTTCCCAGTCCTAAGTGGAGTTGAATCACATGCAGTTTCTGGTCCTACAAGCAAGAGCTGTTTTCTGGTAAGAAGAGTCATTTTTGCGCTCCCATTGTCATACACAGGGCAAATAGCACTGGCGTCTGTTCCCAGCATGTACAGTGTATATGTCTGAAGAGGATCTACTGTTCTTCTCAGTTTCCTAAGCAGAGTTGAACTAGATATGGCCCGTGTGTGTAGGAAGCACAGTTCTTTTGTTCTGAGCAAGCTCACTGTTCTGGCCCAATAAAAAACAGAGTAGAGCAGAAGAGTGCACTTTTCTCAAAAGCAGAGTGTGTTTCTTGTAAGGAGAGCTAGCGATTGTTTCCCAGTCCTAAATGGAGTTGAATCCCATGCAGTTTCTGGTCCTACGAGCAAGAGTTGTTTTCTGGTAAGGAAAGTCACTATTGTGCTCCCATTGCCATACACAGTGCAAATAGCACTCGCGTCTCTTCCCAGCAAGTACAGTGTATTGGATTGAGGAGGAGCTACTGTTCTTGTCACTTTCCTAAGCAGAGTTGAACAAGATATGGCCCGTGTGTGTAGGAAGTGCAGTTCTTTTGTTCTGAGCAAGCTCACTGTTCGGATACCATAGGGAACACAGTAGAGTAGAAGAGTGCTCTTTTCTCAAAAGCAGAGTGTGTTTCTTAAAGGCGAGCTAGCGTTTGTTTCCCAGTCTTTAATGGAGTTGAATCACATACAGTTTCCGGTCCTACGAGCAAGAGTTGTTTTCTTTTAAGAAGAGTCACTATTGCGCTCCCATTGTCTTACACAGAACAAATAGCACTGGCGTCTGTTCCCAGCATGTACAGTGTATTGGACTGAAGAGGATCTACTGTTCTTGTCAGTTTCCTAAGCAGAGTTGAACTAGATATGGCCCGTGTGTGTAGGAAGCTCAGTTCTTTTGTTCTGAGCAAGCTCACTGTTCAGACACCATAGGGAACACAGTAGAGTTGAAGAGTGCTCTTTGCTCAAAAGCAGAGTGTGTTTCTTGTAAGGTGAGCTAGCGTTTGTTTCCCAGTCCTAAATGGAGTTGAATCACATGCAGTTTCTGGTCCTACGAGCAAGAGTTGTTTTCTGGTAAGGAAAGTCACTATTGCGCTCCCATTGCCATACACAGTGCAAATAGCACTCGCGTCTGTTCCCAGCATGTACAGTGTATTGGAATGAAGAGGAGCTACAGTTCTTGTCAGTTTCCTAAGCAGAGTTTAACTAGATATGACCCTTGTGTGTAGGAAGCACAGTTCTTTGGTTCTGAGCAAGCTCACTATTCGGACCCCATAGAAAACATAGTAGAGTAGAAGAGTACTCTTTTCTCAAAAGCAGAGTGAGTTTCTTGTAAGGCAAGCTAGCGTTTGTTTCCCAGTCTTAAGTGGAGTTGAATCACATGCAGATTCTAGTCTTACGAGCAAGAGTTGTTTTCTGGTAAGAAGAGTCACTATTGTGCTCCCATTGTCATACACAGTGCAAATAGCACTCGCGTCTGTTCCCAGCAAGAACAGTGGATTGGACTGAAGAGGAGCTACTGTTCTTGTCAGATTCCTAAGCAGAGTTGAACTAGATATGGCTCGTGTGTGTAGGAAGCACAGTTTTTTTGTTCTGAGCAAGCTCACTGTTCTGGGCCTATAGGAAACACAATAGAGTAGAAGAGTGCTCTGTTGTCAAAAGCAGAGTGTGTTTCTTATAAGGCGAGCTAGTGATTGTTTCCCAGTCCTAAATAGAGATGAATCCCATGCAGTTTCTGGTCCTACAAGCAAGAGTTGTTTTCTGTTAAGAAGAGTCACTATTGCGATCCCAATGCCATACACAGTGGAAATAGCACTCGCGTCTGTTCCCAGAAAGTACAGTGTATTGGACTGAAGCATAGCTACTCATCCTGTCAGTTTCCTAAGCAGAGTTGAAGTAGATATGGCCCGTGTGCTTAGGAAGCACAGTTCTTTTGTTCTGAGCAAGCTCACTGTTCTGGCCCTATAGGAAACACCTTAGAGTAGAAGAGTACTCTTTTCTCAAAGCAGAGTGTGTTTCTTGTAAGGCGAGCTAGCGATTGTTTCCCATTCCTAAATGGAGTTGAATCACAAGCAGTTTCTGGTCCTACGAGCAAGAGTTTTTTTCTTGTAAGAAGAGTCACTATTGCGCTCCCATTGCCATACACAGTGCAAATAGCACTCGGTTCTCTTCCCAGCAAGTACAGTGTATTGGATTGAAGAGGAACTACTCTTCTTGTCAGTTTCCTAAGCAGAGTTGAACAAGATATGGCCCGTGTGTGTAGGAAGCACAGTTCTTTTGTTCTGAGCAATCTCACTGTTCGGATACCATAGGGAACACTGTAGAGTAGAAGAGTGCTCTTTTCTCAAAAGCAGAGTGTGTTTCTTGTAAGGCGAGCTAGCGTTTGTTTCCCAGTCCTAAGTAGAGTTGAATCACATGCAGTTTCTAGTCTTACAAGCAAGAGTTGTTTTCTGGTAAGAAGAGTCACTATTGTCC